>NC_090033.1:18626161-18666161 GCF_037176765.1 Anolis sagrei
CCAACAAAAGTGCTAGCAGGCGGTCCTTTTCTACAGCGATAGCCATCAAGACACTTCTTTTGAACCTCCTGATGCTGTTGGGACTCCAATTCCCATTATCCTTCACGAATGTGGGATGATGGGTGTTGTAGTCCCAACAAAAGTACTGAAAGACGGTCCTTTTTACAGCGATAGCCATCAAGACACTCCTCTTGAACCTCCTGATGCTGTTGGGACGCCAACTCCCATTATCTTTCACAAATGCAGGATGATGGGAGTTGTAGTCACAAAAAAGTACTGAAAGACGGTCCTTTTTACAGCGATAGCCATCAAGGCGCTCCTCTTGAACTTTCTAAGGCTCCTGGGACTCCAACTCCCATTATCCCTTGCATATGCAGGATGATGGGAGTTGTAGTCCCAACAAAAGTACTGAAAGACGGTCCTTTTCTACAGTGATGGTCATCAAGGCGCTTCTCTTGAACTTCCTAACGTTCCGGGGACTCCAACTCCCATTATCCCTCACAAATGCAGGATTATGGGAGTTGTAATCCCAACAAAAGTGCTGGACATCAATTGCACATCAATAGCCATCCTTTCAAACTGTAACTCTCCCTCCAGATGTTGCCAGACTACAACACCCATCATCCAGGTGCGTGACAGGTGTGCAAATGCACCTGGATGAACCCCACCAGTAGAAGATGCATTCCCTCCCGTATTACGAACTGCAAATCCCATCATCCTCGCCGTTCCATTCCAGAAAGAGCGACCGACATGGCTCTCTGCATTCGAACCAAGCAGCCTCTGTGGAAATATTATATATATATATATGTATATGTATGCTTAATTTATTTAATGGGACCTTGAAAATAAAGGTGGTCTTGCCTTTCGAGCCCAAACGTTGTCGCGTCATCTATTTTGAAGGAATGATGTGCAATATTCATAAAAGGCCCCACATGAAAGGACCAGGCCCCGGGGGGGGGGGGGGTGTTATTGATTTGGTGGAATGGGGTCAGACTCAATTGCCTTTGGGGAACCCTCCCGACTCCTGTTGGAATATAGGCTGCTTTCAAAGGATGGATGGATGGATGGTAGAAATGTTGGATGGATGGTTGGATGGAGAGATGCTAGTGATGATGGATGGATGGATAGATGGTAGAGATGATGGATGAATAGATTGATGGTAGAGAGGATGGATGGATGGTAGAGAGGATGGATGGATAGTTGGTAGAGATGAAGGATAGATGGATGGATGGATGGATAGACAGATAGACAGACAGACAGACAGACAGATAGATAGATAGATAGATCGATAGATAGATGGTAGAGATGATGGATGGAAAGATGGTAGAGATGGATGGATGGATGGATGGTAGAGATGATGGATGGATGGATGGATAGATGGTAAAGTTGATGGATACATAGATGGATGGAAAGATGTTAGAGAGGATGGATGGATGGATAGATGGTAAAGTTGATGGATACATAGATGGATGGATGGAAAGATGGTAGAGATAATGGATGGATAGATTAATTGTAGAGAGGATGGATGGATGGATAGATGGTAAAGTTGATGGATACATGGATGGATGGATGGACAGATTGATGGTAGAGATGATGGATGGACAGATTGATGGTAGAGAGGATGGATGGATGGATGGTAGAGATGATGGATGGATGGAGAGGATGGATGGATGGATAGATAGATGGTAGAGATAATCGATGGAAAGATGGTAGAGATGGATAGACGGTAGAGATGATGGATAGATAGAGATGATGGATGGATGGATAGATGGATAGATACTTGGTAGAGATGATGGATGGATAGATAGATGGTAGAGATGATGGACTGATAGATTAATGGTAGAGAGGATGGATAGATGGTAAAGATGAAGAATAGATAGATGGAAAGATGGTAGAGATGATGGATGGATAGATTGATGGTAGAGAGGATGGATGGATGGATAGATCGTAGAGATGATGTATACATGGATGGATAGATAAATGGTAGAGATGATGGATGGATGGATGTATAGATGGTAAAGATGGATGGATGGATGGAAAGATGATAGAGATGGTGGATGGGTGGATAGATAGATGGTAGAGATGATGGATGGATGGAAAGATGGTAGAGAGGATGGATGGATGGTAGAGATGATGGATGAATAGATGGTAGAGATGATGGAAAGATGGCAGAGATGGTAGAGAGGATGGATGGATAGATTGATGGTAGAGAGGATGGATGGATGGATAGATGGTAGAGATGATGGATGGGTGGATAGATGGTAGAGATGATGGATAGATAGAGATGATGGATAGATGGATAGATACTTGGTAGAGATGATGGATGGATAGATGGATGAATAGATAGATAGATAGATAGTAGAGATGATGGATGGATGGGTAGATGGTAAGAGATGGTGGATGGATGGATAGTTGGTAGAAATGATGGATGGATGTTCACCTTTTGACTGTTGGATTATGGGTTGACTTCAAAGGTGGGCTTCCCTTCTATAAGGTCTTTATGAAGAGAGCTTGGATGGGCCTCTCTTACGCCTGTTTCCCTGTATAACGAAATGGGTTCAGGCTAGATGACCTTTGGGGCCCCCTTTTGACTCTATGGGTATAGACTTCTTTAGAAGCCTTCTTTAAGGCCTTTAAATAGAGCTTGGATGGGCCTCTCTTACGCCTAGTATCCCTACATAATTGAAGGGGGCCAGACTAGATGACCTTTAGTGGTCCCCTTCTGACTCCGGAACATGTCCTTCCTTCCAAAGAGGTGGGCTCTCCTGCCTTTAAAACATGGTTAGGGGGCCTCATTTGGGAGTGTTTTAGTGATATACCTTTCCATAATTGAGTGGGGCCAGGCTAGATGACCCTTGGGGGGCCCCCTTCCGACTCAGAGCCCGCCTGACTCGATGCTTCCTGGCATCTGGGCTGAGCTCAGCAGCGGCTTTTCACTTCCAATTAAGGCTTCAGAGGCATCGGAGCGAAGAAGGAGAAGGAGAAGAAGGAGAAGAACTTGTCTTGTGTGCTGCCCGCCTTTTCCAAAGCTTTTCAGGGACAAAAGGTGTTGGGATATCTATCTGCATATCTATCCATCCATCCATCCATCCATCCATCCATCCTCTCTTCTAATCTATCTATCTATCTATCTATCTATCTATCTATCTATCTATCTACATCTATATATCCACTTACATACCTAGCATTACACACACACACACACACACACACATATATATATACATATATACATACATATACATATATAATTATAGATACATTTACACAATATATACACACATATATACTTATGTATACATATATAGATACACATACACACATATACATATATACATTTATATACATACATATATATACATATATATACACATATATGCATACTAATAAATACATATAAACATACATATATACGCACATATGTACATACATATACACATACAGACATACACACACACATATATATACATACACAGACACATATAGACATAGATACATATACATATATACACTTATATACATACTTATACATATATGTTTGTACATATATTTGTGTGTACATATATACACACATTGATATATGCATACACAGACACACACACATATATGCATATATACACACACATATACATATATACACATAAACATACTTATGCAGACACACACACACATATACCTATATAGATACACATATACATGTATACACACATTTATATATACATACACAGACACACATATACACATATATACATACTTATACAGACATACATATACATACACAGACACACATATAGACATATAGATACATATACATATATACACATATATACATACTTATACAAACATATATACATATATGTACATATATGTGTGTGTACATATACATACATATATATACACACATTTATATATGCATACACACACATATATACATAAACATGCACACATATACATATATACACATATAAACATACTTATGCAGACACACACATATACATACACACACACACACATAGATACACATATACATAAATATATACAACACATATATACATACACAGACACACATATATACATATACATACTTATACAGACATATATATATACATACACACATATACATACATATATACACACATTTATATATACAGACACATACATATATACATATATAGATACATATACACATATACATATACATATATACACATATACATACATATATATACAAACATTTATATATACATACATGCACATATATAGAGAGACCCCCAAATGATAGATAGATAGATAGATAGATAGATAGATAGATAGATAGATAGATAGATAGACAGGCACCTATATATGTATGTATATGTATCTATTCCTATCTATTTCTATCAGTCTTCCCATTTATCTTTTTCTATCTTTCTTTCCATCCATTTATCTTTCTATCTATGTATCCATTCAACTGTCTACCTATCTTTCCTCCCTCCCTTTCCACCCCTTTGCACTCTGCCCATGCTCAGAGGCAGCCTGGAAAAGTCTTGCCCATGATGGGCAGCAGCTGCCCCCACCCCCTCTCCCTCCCTTCCTCCCTCCTTCCTTCCTTTCCTGCGCATGCGCAGCTGGCCCCCATCCTGGGCAGAAACAGCAGAGGAGAGAGGAGAGTCTCCCCCCTCGGAAACCTGGTGAGTGGAGGGGGCCCTTCCCCTAATTCAAGGGCTTTGGTCTCCTTGCAAGACCCCCTCCCTTGGAGACCCTTGTCTTGCATTGTTGGCATTGTTGGCATTGGGGTTTTGTGTGCATTGTTTGCATTGGGGGTTTTGTGTGCATGGTTTGTATTGGGTTTTTGTGTGCATGGTTTGCATGGGGGTTTTGTGTGCATTGTTTGCATTGGCAATGCCACATCCCACTGCAAAAAATGACGGTGGCCTTGAGTCAATGGGAATGGTCCTGAATTTGGCTGGCTGGCTGGCTCCCCCCAATTTTGCATTGAGTTGGGGGGCTTCAGCCATGCAATGCAATGCAATGCATATGACTCCTTGTTGTGGTGGTGTTGTTGCTTTGTTTACAACAATGCAATCCTTTATTGTCTTCCTCAAAATGCATTCCTAGGATGGGGAGGATGAGCATCAGCATGCCTACTGTTGTGTTAAGCTAGTTCCTTCACTCAATAATAATAATAATAATAATAATAATAATATTAGGTGAATCCTTACTATTGTCTTGAGTTAGTTTCTTCACTCAATAATAATAATAATAATAATAATAATAATATATTATTATTATTATTATTATTGAGTGAAGAAACTAACTCAAGACAATAATAATAATATATTATTATTATTATTATTATTATTAGGTGAATCCTTACTATTGTCTTGAGTTAGTTCCTTCACTCAATTATAATAATAATAGTAATAGTAATAGTAATATAAGGTGAATATTATTATGTTTAGTTTATTCCCCAATTCTTTATTTATTATTACTATGTTTATTCTCCAATCGTCATCATTATTAATATTTTAGTTTATTCCACAATCATTTATTATTATTATTATTATTATTATTATTATCATTATTATTATGTTTACTTTATGGTCCTATTAGTAATAATAATAATAGTATGTTAGTTTATCCCCCAATTATTTATTATTATTATTATTATTATTATTATGTTAGTTTATTCCACAATTTTTATTATTATTATTATTATTATTATGTTAGTTTATTCCCCCAATTATTTATTATTATTATTATGTTTATATTTATTCCACAATTATTATTATGTTTACTTTATTTCCCTATTAATAATAATAATATGTTATTTATCCCCAATTATTTATTATTGTTATTATGTTTACTTTATTCTCCATTTATTATTATTATTATTATTATTATTATTAATAATAATAATAATATCTTAGTTTATCCCCCAATTAATTATTATTATTATTATGTTCATATTTATTCCACAATTATTTATTGTTGTTATTATTATGTTTAGCTTATTCTCCAATTATTATTATTCCCTTGCTGTTTGTCATTAACCCATATTTGTTGGTGCAAATTGAATCTCTCAATTAAACCATTGCTGTGTGAATTATTATTATTATTATGTTAGGTTATTCCACAATTATTATTATTATTATTATTATTATTATTATGTTTACTTTATTTCCCTATTATTATTATTAATAATAATAAAACTAATATGTTAGTTTATTCCCTTATTATTATTATTATTGTTATTATTATTATGTTTATTATGTTTATTCTCTAATTATTATTATTATTGTTATTGTTATTATTATAATAATGTTAGTTTATTCCACAATTATTATTATGTTTACTTTATTGCCCTGTTATTATTATTAATATCTTAGTTTATTCCACAAATATTTATTATTATTATTATGTTTACTTTATTGCCCTATTATTATTAATAATAATAAAAATAATATGTTAATTTATTTCCATTATTATTATTATTATTATTATTATTATTATTATTATTATGTTTATTCCCCAATTATTTATTTATAATAAGAGAAAGATTGTATTATTAATAATGATTTAGTACCCTATTATTAATAGTGGTAGCAAGAAAATAAGACCAGAATATAATAATAATAATAATAATAATAATAATAATTATTATTATTATTATTATTATTGAGCCAATACAACAGCCAGCAGATTGTCTGCTGTGGTCTCATCTTGTGTTTTATTTAATTCTATAATAATAATAATAATAATAATAATAATATTTCAGTTTCCCAAATCCTTCCCACCTTCTAGTATATTATTATTACTATTATTATTATTATTATTTAATTCCAGTATTATTGTTATTACATTCCTGTATTATTATTATTATTATTATTATTATTTTCATGTATTATTATTATTTAATTCCATAATAATAATAATAATTATAATTATAATTATATTCCAGTCTCCCAAATCCTTCCCACCTTCTAGTATATTATTATTACTATTATTATTATTTAATTCCAGTATTATTGTTATTACATTCCTGTATTATTATTATTATTATTATTATTATTATTATTTAATTCAATAATAATAATAATAATAATAATAATAATAATAATAATAGTTTCTTTTCCTGCAAAAGCATCTGTTTGGCCCTGGAGGTTTCATGTCGTTCCAGGAAGGAAAAAAGGCGCCCTTTGGAGAGCCGTGACCTAATTAGAAAAACGTGTCGCTGATTAATCCTCCGAGGAGCTGGAATCAATTAAATCCGCACCAAAAGAGAAGGAAAGGAAAGGAGGAGAGCGACGGCATCTAATCCTAGAACTGGAAGGGCTCCCCAAAGGTCATCTAGTCTGGCCTCATTCCGCCCACCACAACCCAAGCATAGCTGGGACACATAATAATAATAATAATAATAATAATAATAATAATAATAATAATAACAATAATACCACCATAATAATGCTATATATTATTACATGTGTGTATACTATGAATCCCATTAAGGAGTTTGGTATGTTTAACTTTTAATGACTCCCCTTTGGTCTGAGAACGGCGCCATATAAATGCCGTAAATAAATACATAAATAAGTTCAATATATTTATTACTAGCTTGGGCTCAGGTCCATCATCGGTGTAGATCACTCTTTCTCTGGTTGTGGGTGAACTACAACTCCCAGAAAGGAAGGTCACTTCCCCCCAAACCCCTCCTGGAAGGGCTCCCCAAAGGTCATCTAGTCTCATTCCGCCCAGCACAACACAAGCATAGCTGAGACGCATAATAATAATAATAACAAGAACAACAACAACAGCACTAATACCACCATAATAATACTATATATTATTACACGTGTGTATACTATGAATCCCATTAAGGAGTTTGATATGTTTGACTTGTAATGACTCCCCTTTGGGCTGAGAAGGGCGCCATATAAATGCCGCCAATATATACATAAACAAATAAGTCCAATATATTTATTACTAGCTTGGGCGCAGGTCCGTCACTCTTTCTCTGGTTGTGGGTGAACTACAACTCCCAGAAAGGAAGGTCACTTCCCCCCCAAACCCCTCCACTAATCGACTTTCAGCATATCAGGAATGCGTGCCAAGTTTGGTCCAGATCCATCGGTGTTTCGGTTCATAGTACGCTCTGGATGTAGGAGAACTACAACTCCCCCAAATCAAGGTGGATTTCCCCTAAAGACCTCCAATATTTTTTGCTGCATTTGTGTATACTATGAATCCCATTAAGGAGTTTGGTATGTTTGATTTGTAAGGACTCCCCTTCGGGCTGAGAAGGGCGCCATAGAAATGCCGTAAATAAATACATAAATAAATAAGTCCAATATATTTATTACTAGCTTGGGCTCAGGTCCATCACTCTTTCTCTGGTTGTGGGTGAACTACAACTCCCAGAAAGGAAGGTCACTTCCCCGCAAATCCCTCCTGGAAGGGCTCCCCAAAGGTCATCTAGTCTCATTCCGCCCAGCACAACACAAGCATAGCTGAGATGCATAATAATAATAGCAATAATAATAATAATAATAATAATAATAATAACAAACAACAACAACAATAATACCACCATAATAATACTATATATTATTACATGTGTGTATACTATGAATCCCATTAAGGAGTTTGGTATGTTTGATTTGTACGGACTCCCCTTCGGGCTGAGAACGGCGCCATATAAATGCCGTAAATAAATACATTTTATTTATTTTATTTATTTGCTATATTTATATACCGCCGTTTCTCAGCCTAGCCGGCGACTCAACGCGGTTTACAACATAATATAATAATCAACAGTATACAGTTAAAAGCATAAAAAACATAAAAAACATAAAAGCACAATTCATACATCAATACCAATCCAGTTCGACTCTTAACTAAAAACATGATCCAGTTCGTCATCCATGTTGCCAGACCTTTAGTCAGTTACCATTCGTTGCATTGGGTTAACCAAATGCTTGCTTAAACATCCAGGTCTTATTTATTTACATAAATAAATAAGTCCAATATATTTATTACTAGCTTGGGCTCAGGTCCGTCACTCTTTCTCTGGTTGTGGGTGAACTACAACTCCCAGAAAGGAAGGTCACTTCCCCCACAAACCCCTCCACTAATCGACTTTCAGCATATTAGGAATACGTGCCAAGTTTGGTCCAGATCCATCGATGTTTGGGTTCATAGTATGCTCTGGATGTAGGAGAACTACAACTCCCCCAAATCAAGGTGGATTTCCCCTAAAGACCTCCAATATTTTTTGCTGCATTTGTGTATACTATGAATCCCATTAAGGAGTTTGGTATGTTTGATTTGTAATGACTCCCCTTCGGGCTGAGAAGGGCGCCATATCAATGCCATAAATAAATACATAAATAAATAAGTCCAATATATTTATTACTAGCTTGGGCCAGGTCCGTCACTCTTTCTCTGGTTGTGGGTGAACTACAACTCCCAGAAAGGAAGGTCACTTCCCCCCAAACCCCTCCAGATCCATCGGTGTTTGGGTTCATAGTACGTTAACCTGGCATGATGGGAGTTGTAGTTCACCCTAAAGCCAGAGAGCACACTGAACCCCACCAATGATGCATGTAGAGCAAACTTGCCCAACATAACAAAGTACTGATGGAGTTTCAGGGGTTAACCTGGCATGATGGGAGTTGTAGTTCAAAGTACTGATGGAGTTTCTGGGTGAACTACAACTCCCATCATAACCCCGATAAACTCCATCCATACTTAAAGTTTGTTATGTTGGGCCAATTTGCTCTAGATGCATCATCGGTGACGTTAGGTATGCTCTCTGGCTGTAGGGTAAACTACAACTCCCACTAAGGTGAGTCAATCCCTTCAAACCCCTCTAGTAGGTTGAGTTAGTCACAGGGGTTCTGTGTGCCAGGTTTGGTCCAGATCTGCCATCGGTGGAGGTCACGGTTTCTCTGGTTGTGAGCAAACTACAACTCCCAGAAAAGAAGTTCATCCTCCTCCCCCCCAAAACCCCTCCAGTAATCAACTTTCAGCATATCAGGAATGCGTGGCAAGTTTGGTCCAGATCCATCGGTGTTTGGGTTCATAGTATGCTCTGGATGTAGGAGAACTACAACTCCCCCAAATCAAGGTGGATCTCCCCCAAAGACCTCCAGTACTTTTTGCTGGCCATAGGGACTCTGTGTGCCAAGTTTCGTCCAATTCCATCTCTGGTGGAGTTCAGAGGGCTCTTTGATTGGAGGTGAACTATAAATCCCAGGACCTACAACTCCCAAATGCCCAGGCCAATTCCCCTCCAAACCCACCGGTGTTCCAATGTGGGCCTAACGAGTATCCGTGCCAAGCTTGGTCCAGATCCATCCTGGTTTGGGTTCATAGTGTGCTCTGGATGTAGGTGAACTACAACTCCCATAACTCCCTCCAAAGACATCCAGTATCTTGGAGGGATTTATGGGAGTTGTAGTCATGGGGGTTTCTTTGTACCAAGTTTGGTCCAATTCCATCATTGATAAGGTTTAGAGTGCTCTTAGGTGAACTATACATCCCAGGAAGTAGGGAACACTGGGATGTCTGTAAGGAAGGTGAACTATACATCCCAGGAAGTAAGGAACACTGGGATGTCTGTAAGGAAGGTGAACTATACATCCCAGGAAGTAAGGAACACTGGGATGTCTGTAAGGAAGGTGAACTATACATCCCAGGAAGTAAGGAACACTGGGATGTCTGTAAGGAAGGTGAACTATACATCCCAGGACAACTCCTATAAATCATATAAATCTCTTTAGTATGTTCAGTTGCTGATCAATTCCTCTGTTTGCTGTGTGCCATAGAAAAGAATAGAAAAGGGTTAAGGGAGAAGCGGTGGGCGGAGTAATGCAAATTCCACACCAATGGAGAGAGTAAGGAACACTGGGATGCCTGTGGTGGAGGAAACGCATGAAATCTAGGATGGAATTGTCCCCATATGAAAGTCTTCCCTTGGATGGTGGGCAGTGTGGTGATGGTGGAGGACATTGGACATGTTCATGGCACCAATGGAGAGAGTAAGGAACACTGGGATGTCTGTTAGGATGGAATTCTCCCCGTATGAAAGCCTTCCCTTGGGTGGTGGGCAGTGTGGTGTTTGTGGAGGACATTGGCAGGACTCTTGGAGATGTTCATGGTGCCAATGGAGAGAAGAAGGAACACTGAGATGTCTGTTAGGATGGAATTGTCCCTGTATGAAAGCATTCCCTTGGGTGCTGGGCAGTGTGGTGATGGTGGAGGACATTGGACATGTTCATGGCACCAATGGAGAGAGTAAGGAACACTGGGATGTCTGTTAGGATGGAATTGTCCCTGTATGAAAGCATTCCCTTGGATGGTGGGCAGTGTGGTGATGGTGGAGGACATTGGACATGTTCATGGCACCAATGGAGAGAGTAAGGAACACTGGGATGTCTGTTAGGATGGAATTCTCCCCGTATGAAAGCATTCCCTTGGGTGCTGGGCAGTGTGGTGTTTGTGTAGGACATTGGCAGGGCTCTTGGACATGTTCATGGTGCCAGTGGAGAGAGTAAGGAACACTGGGATGCCTGAGGTGGAGGAAACACATAAGATCTAGGGTGGAATTGTCCCCGTATGAAAGCATTCCCTTGGGTGCTGGGCAGTGTGGTGTTTGCGGAGGACATTGGCAGGGCTCTTGGACATGTTCATGGTGCCAGTGGAGAGAGTAAGGAACACTGGGATGTCTGTGGTGGAGGAAAACGGAAATTCTAGAATGGCAGGGTCCCCATCTGAAAGCCTTCCTTTGGATGGTGGGCAGTGTGGTGTTTGTGGAGGACATTGGACATGTTCATGGCACCAATGGAGAGAGTAAGGAACACTGGGATGTCTGTTAGGATGGAATTGTCCCCATATGAAAGCATTCCTTGGGTGGTGGGCAGTGTGGTGTTTGCGGAGGACATTGGCAGGACTCTTGGACATGTTCATGGTGCCAATGGAGAGAGTAAGGAACACTGGGATGTCTGGTGGAGGAAACACATACGATCTAGGATGGAATTGTCCCCGTTGGAAAGCCTTCCCTTGGGTGGTGGGCAGTGCGGTGTTTGTGGAGGACATTGGCAGGACTCTTGGAGATGTTCATGGTGCCAGTGGAGAGAGTCAGGAACACTGGGATGTCTGTGGTGGAGGAAAAACAGAAATTCTAGAATGGAATGGTCCCCATCTGAAAGCCTTCCTTCGGGTGGTGGGCAGTGTGGTGTTTGTGGAGGACATTGGCAGGGCTCTTGGACATGTTCATGGTGCCAATGGAGAGAGTAAGGAACACTGGGATGTCTGGGATGTCTGTTAGGATGGAATTGTCCCTGTATGAAAGCATTCCTTGGGTGGTGGGCAGTGTGGTGTTTGTGGAGGACATTGGACATGTTCATGGCACCAATGGAGAGAGTAAGGAACACTGGGATGTCTGGTGGAGGACCTTAAGCATTTTATACCCAAGCTAGTGTGTGTGTGTGTGTGTATTAGAACAACAATAACACATTGTGTCTGCCCGTTTTGTGTCGCTTTGGATCTCAATCTCGCAGCGGAGTATTATTATGATTATCTTCATCATCATCCACATCATTATTATTCTCTCTGGCGTCTTGATGCATTTTCCAGTTTGCTGCTTCTTTGTTCCATTTGTTTCCCACTCGGTTTGCGTGTTTCTGCTTTTTCCCCCCCTGTTTCGTGTATATATTTAGCCGCGGAGGAAAAAAAAAGAGAAAAAGCAAAAGCGGGGAAAAAAATTGGGACAAAAGTATTTTTAGACATTTTAGGGAAAGAGCTTCTTCTGACTCTCCAAAACGAAGACACAAAAGGGGGGGGGGCAGCTTAAAGTAGACCCCCAAAAGGTATCCAGTCTGACCCCCTTCTTTCCAGGCAAGAAGGCACAATCCGATCCCTCTCGACAGATGGCCATCCTGCTGTAAAACCTCTAAGCAAAACCGAGCTATTCTATTCTCTTCTATCAATCTATCTATCATTTATTTGTTTACCTATCCATCCTTCTAGCCTATATATCTATTATATATCTATATCTATCTCTATCTATCTATTATTGAATTGCTCTCTCTATCTGTCCTTCTTATCTATCTATCTATCTATCTATCTATCCTATCAATCTATCATTCTGTCTGTCATCTATCCTTCCTATCTATCTATCTATCTATCTATATCTATATCTATCTATCTATCTATCTATCTATCTATCTATCTATCTATCTATCATTCTGTCTGTCATCTATCCTTCCACTCATCTATCTCTATCTATCTATCTATCTATCTATCTATCGTTCTATCTATCTCTATCTATCTATCTATCTATCTATCCATTCTTCTACCCTATATATCTATTATATATCTATCTATCTCTATCTATTATTGAATTGCTCTCTCTATCTGTCCTTCCTATCTATCTATCTATCTATCTATCTATCTATCTATCTATCATTCTGTCTGTCATCTATCCTTCCACTCATCTATCTATCTATCTATCTCCTATCTATCTATCTATCTATCTATCTATCTATCTATCTATCTCTCTATCTATCCATCCATCCATCCATCCATCCATCTACCCTATCTATCTATCTATCTATCTATCTATCTATCTATCTATCTATCTATCTATTATTGAATTGCTCTCTCTATCTATCCTTCTAGCCTATATATCTATTATCTATCTATCATTGTATTGATTTGTCTATCTTTCTGTCTGTCATCTATCATTCCTATCTATCTATCTATCTATCTATCTATCTATCTATCTATCTATCTCTCTTACATTCATTCATTGTACTGATCTATCTTTCTGTCTCTCTATCAATCTATCAATCCATCCTTCCATCCACTCTTCTACCCTATATATTTATTATATCTATCTATCATTTATTCATTCATTCATTCATTCATTCATTCATTGTTCTGATCTATCTTTCTGTCTATCAATCTATCTATCTATCTATCCATCCATCCACTCTTCTATCCTATATATCTGTTATATAGCTCTATCTATCATTGCATTGATCTACCTTACTCTCAGTCTATCTATCTATCTATCTATCTATCTATCTATCTATCTACCTACCCTATATATCTATTATATATTTATCTCTGTTATTTCTATTAATGAATTGATCTCTCTCTCTATTTATCTATCCTTCTAGCCTATATATCTATTATCTATCTATAATTGCATTGATTTATTTACCTTTCCATCCACTCTTCTACCCAATCATTCTACTGATCTATCTATCTATCTATCTATCTATCTATCTATCCTTCTAGCCTATATATCTATTATCTATTTATCATTGTATCGGTCTATCTACCTTTCCATCCACTCTTCTACACTATCATTCTATTAATCTATCTATTTCTCTATCCTTCTACCCTATCTATCTATCTATCTATCTATCTATCCTTCTAGCCTATATATCTATTATCTATCTATTGTATCGATCTATCTACCTTTCCATCCACTCTTCTACCCTATCTATTGATCTCTCTATCTATCTATCTATCTAATTTATCTATCTATCCTTCTAGCCTATATATCTATTATATATCTATCTATCTCTATTATTTCTATTAATGAATTGATCTCTATCTATTCTTCTAGACTATATATCTATTATCTATCTATCTATCTATCCTTCTAGCCTATCTATCTATCTATCTATCTATCTATCTATCTATCTATCTATCTATCATTGTATCGATATATCTACCTTTCCATCCACTCTTCTACCCTATCATTCTATTGATCTATTTATCTATCTATCTATCTATCTATCTATCTATCTATCTATCTATCCTTCTACCTTATCTATCTATCTATCTATCTATCTATCTATCTATCCATCCTTCTAGCCTATATATCTGTTATCTATCATTGTATCGATCTAATTTCCATCCACTCTTCTACCTTATCATTCTAATGATCTATCTATTTATCTATCCTTCTACCTTATCTATCTATCTATCTATCTATCTATCTATCTATCCTTCTACCCTATATATCTATCCTTCTAGCCTATATATCTATTATCTATCTTTTTATGGATCGATCTACCTTTCCATGCACTCTTCTACCCTATCATTCTATTGATCTATCTATTTATCTATCCTTCTACCTTATCTATCTATGTATCTATCTATCTATCTATCTATCTATCCTTCTAGCCTATATATCTATTATCTATCTATCATTGTATCGATCTACCTATCTTTCCATCCGCTCTTCTACCCTATCATTCTATTGATCTATCTATCCTTCTACCTTATCTATCTATCTATCTATCTATCTATCCATCCATCCATCCATCCATCCATCCTTCTACCCTATCTATCTGCCTATCTGTGGACCTATTTGTCTTAACTATCTATTGATCTACCTTTCCCCTCATATTTCAGATCGGGACTTTCTGTTGCCGGCCGTCTTCCATCCAGAGCCATGTCCGCCCCTCTTGCGCTGAAGCCCCCGTCTCCGCCCGGTCCGTAGTGATGTGCGGGGCCTTCTCCTCCTCGTCTCTCCGTCCGCCATGAGCCAGGAGCGGGTGACGCTGGAGCGCAACGCGGTGGCCTGGCTCTCGTGCGCGGGCCTCTCGGTGTTGGCCAATACCTGGGGCATCCTGAGCGTGACGGCCAAGCAGAAGAAGTGGAAGCCGCTGGAGTTCCTGCTGTGCGCGCTGGCCGGCACCCACGCCCTCAACGCGGCCGTCCCGGTGGCCATGTACGCCGTGGTGCAGCTGCGCCGCCTGCGCTCGGGCTACCAGTGGAACGAGGGGCTCTGCAAGGTCTTCGTGTCCACCTTCTACACCCTCACCCTCGCCACCTGCTTCTCCGTCACCTCCCTCGCCTACCACCGCATGTGGATGGTGCGCTGGCCCGTCAACTACAGGTGGGTTTGGTTTGGATGCCCTTTGGGTGCCCCAAGGTTGGGTCTTGGCTGTGAGAAAGGGGCTGGTTTGGATGCCCTTTGGGTGCCCCAAGGTTGGGTCTTTGCAATGACAAAGGAGTTGGTTTGGATGCCCTTTGGGCGCCCCATAGTTGGGTCTTGGCTATGAGAAAGAGATCGGTTTGGATGCCCTATAGTTGGCTCTTTGCTATGAGAAATGAGTTGACTTGGATGCCCTATAGTTGGGTCTTTACTATGAGAAATAGGTTGGCTTGGATGCCCTATAGTTGGGTCTTTACTATGAGAAATGGGTTGGTTTGGGTGCCGTATAGTTGGGTCTTTGCTATGAGAAATGGGTTGGCTTGGATGCCCTATAGTTGTGTCTTTACTATGAGAAATGGGTTGGTTTGGATGCCCTATAGTTGGGTCTTTGCTATGGGAAATGAGTTGACTTGGATGCCCTATAGTTGGGTCTTTGCTATGAGAAATGGGTTGGTTTGGGTGCCGTATAGTTGGGTCTTTACTATGAGAAATGGGTCAGTTTGGATGCCCTACAGTTGGGTCTTTGCTATGAGAAAGGGGCCGGTTTGGGTGCCCTTTGGCTGCCCCATAGTTGGGTCTTTGCTATGAGAAAGGGGTCGGTTTGTGTGCCCTTTGGCTGCCTCATAGTTGGGTCTTTGCTATGAGAAAGGGGCCGGTTTGGGTGCCCTTTGGATGCCCTATAGTTGTGTCTTTACTATGAGGAAGTGTCTTTACTATGAGGAAGGGGTTGGTTTGGGTGCCCTTTGGCTGCCCCATAGTTGGGTCTTTACTATGAGGAAGGGGACGGTTTGGGTGCCCTTTGGCTGCCCTATAGTTGGGTCTTTGCTATGAGAAAGGGGCCGGTTTGGGTGCCCTTTGGATGCCCTATAGTTGTGTCTTTACTATGAGGAAGTGTCTTTACTATGAGGAAGGGGCTGGTTTGGGTGCCCTTTGGCTGCCTCATAGTTGGGTCTTTGCTATGAGGAAGGGGCCGGTTTGGGTGCCCTTTGGATACCCTATAGTTGTGTCTTTACTATGAGGAAGGGGCCGGTTTGGGTGCCCTTTGGCTGCCCCATAGTTGGGTCTTTACTATGAGGAAGGGGCCGGTTTGGGTGCCCTTTGGATGTCCCATAGTTGGGTCTTTGCTATGAGAAATGGGTTGGCTTGGATGCTCTATAGTTGGGTCTTTACTATGAGAAATGGGTCAGCTTGGATACCCTATAGTTGGGTCTTTGCTATGAGAAATGGGTTGGTTTGGGTGCCCTTTGGCTGCCCCTAGTTGGGTCTTTGCTATGAGAAAGGGGTTGGTTTGGGTGCCCTTTGGCTGCCCCATAGTTGGGTCTTTGCTATGAGAAAGGGGTTGGTTTGGGTGCCCTTTGGCTGCCCCATAGTTGGGTCTTTGCTATGAGAAAGGGGCCGGTTTGGGTGCCCTTTGGATGCCCTATAGTTGTGTCTTTACTATGAGGAAGTGTCTTTGCTATGAGAAAGGGGCCGGTTTGGGTGCCCTTTGGCTGCCCCATAGTTGGGTCTTTGCTATGAGAAAGGGGTCGGTTTGGGTGCCCTTTGGCTGCCCCATAGTTGGGTCTTTGCTATGAGAAGGGGGTTGGTTTGGATGCCCTTTGGCTGCCCCATAGTTGGGTCTTTGCTATGAGAAAGGGGCCAGTTTGGGTGCCCTTTGGCTGCCCCATAGTTGGGTCTTTGCTATGAGAAAGGGGTTGGTTTGGATGCCCATAGTTGTGTCTTTGCTATGAGAAAGGGGCCGGTTTGGGTGCCCTTTGGCTGCCCCATAGTTGTGTCTTTGCTATGAGAAAAGGGGTCAGTTTGGATGCCCTTAGTTGGGTCTTCTTTACTATGAGAAATGGGTTGGCTTGGATGCCTTATAGTTGTGTCTTTACTATGAGAAAGGGGTTGGTTTGGATGTCCAAGAGTTGAGTCTTTTCTATGAGAAAGGGGCCAGTTTGGGTGCCCTTTGGCTGCCCCATAGTTGGGTCTTTACAATGAGGAAGGGGTCGGTTTGGGTGCCCTTTGGCTGCCCCATAGTTGGGTCTTTGCTATGAGAAAGGGGTCGGCTTGGTTGGATGCCCTATAGTTGGGTCTTTACTAGGAGAAATGGGTTGGCTTGGGTGCCCTATAGTTGGGTCTTTACTATGAGAAATGGGTTGGTTTGGCTGCCCCATAGTTGGGTCTTTACTATGAGAAAGGGGTCGGCTTGGATGCTCTATAGTTGGGTCTTTACTATGAGAAATTGGTTGGTTTGGGTGCCCTTTGGCTGCCCCATAGTTGGGTCTTTGCTATGAGAAAGGGGCCAGTTTGGGTGCCCTTTGGATGCCCTATAGTTGTGTCTTTACTATGAGAAAGGGGCCGGTTTGGGTGCCCTTTGGCTGCCCCATAGTTGGGTCTTTGCTGTGAGGAAGGGGTCGGTTTGGGTGCCCTTTGGCTGCCCCATAGTTGGGTCTTTGCTATGAGAAAGGGGTCGGCTTGGTTGGATGCCCTATAGTTGGGTCTTTACTATGAGAAATGGGTTGGCTTGGATACCCTATAGTTGGGTCTTCTTTACTATGAGAAATGGGTTGGTTTGGATGCCTTATAGTTGAGTCTTTACTATGAGAAAGGGGTCGGTTTGGGTGCCCGTTTGGCTGCCCTCCTTGGGTCTTTGCTATGAGAAAGGGGTCAGTTTGGATGCCCTTAGTTGGGTCTTCTTTTCTATGAGGAAAGGGTCGGTTTGGGTGCCCGTTTGGCTGCCCCCCTCTAACCCCTCTCCCTCTGGTTCCCCACAGGCTGAGCAACGCCAAGAAGCAGGCCATGCACACGGTGATGGGCATCTGGATGGTGTCCTTCATCCTGTCCACGCTGCCGGCGGTGGGCTGGCACGACACAGCGGAGCGCTTCTACGCCCTGGCCGAGTGCCGCTTCTTGGTGGCCGAGATCGGCCTGGGCTTCGGGGTCTGCTTCCTGCTGCTGGTGGGGGGCGGCCTGGCCGTGGGGGCCGCCTGTGCCGCCCTGGCTCTGGCCCGGACCTGCGCCCTGCAGCGCTCGGGCCGGCCCGGCGGGGACGTGGTGCCCGCCATCGTGGTGCAGGACGCCCAGGGCAAGCGTCGCTCCTCCCTCGAGGGCTCCGAGCCCCTCCGCACCTCCCTCCAGGTCACCTACCTGGTCGCCGGCATCGTCTGCCTCTACGACTTCCTCATGGGCTTCCCCGTCCTGGTGAGTCCGTGGCGTCGTTATATTTGCAATGGCGGGATGGCCATCTGTTGGGGGTGCTTTGGTTGTGCCTTTCCTGCATGGCAGGATAAAGGGGGTTGGACTGGATGGCCTCTTGGGGTCCCTATTATTATTATTATTATTATTATTGTTATTGTTATTGTTATTGTTATTATTACGAAGACTCGATGGCACTCTGCATGGCCTTTCGAGGTCTTTATTATTATTATTATTATTATTATTATTATTATTATTATTATTATTATTACAAAGGCTAGACGACTCTCTGGATGAAGGAAAGAAAAGGAGGGAGGAGAGGGAGGAAAGGAAGAAGGAAGGAAGGAAGAAAGGAAGGGAAGGAAAGAAAGGGAGGAAGGAGAGGGAGTAAAGGAAGGGAGGGAGGAAGGAAGGAAGGGAAGGAGGGGAAGAAGGAAAGGAAGGAGAAGGAAGGAAGAGAAGAAAAGAAAGGTAGGGAGGAAGGAGAGGGAGGAAAGAAGGAAGGAAGGAAGGAAGGAAGGGAAGGGAAGGGAAGGAAGGGAGGAAGGAAGGAGAGGGAGTAAAAGGAGGGAGGGAGGAAGAAAGGAAGAGAAGGAGGGAAAGAAGGAAAGGAAGGGAGGGAGGAAGGAAAGAGGAAAGGAAGAAGGAAGGAAGGGAAGGGAAGAAAGGGAGGGAGGGAGGAAGGAGAGGGAGGAAAGGAAGGGAGGGAGGAAGAATGGAAGGGAAGGAGAAGGGAGGAAGAGAAGGAAAGAAAGGGAGGAAGGAGAGGGAGTAAAGGAAGGGAAGGAGGAAGAAAGGAAGGGAAGGAGGGAAAGAAGGAAAGGAAGGAGAAGGAAGGAAGAGAAGGAAAGAAAGGGACGGAGGAGAGGGAGTAAAGGAAGGGAAAGAGGGAAAGAAGGAAGGAAGGAAGGGAAGGAAAGAAAGGGAGGAAGGAGAGGGAGTAAAGGAAGGGAGGGAGGAAGAAAGGAAGGGAAGGAGGGAAAGAAGGAAAGGAAGGAGAAGGAAGGAAGAGCAGGAAAGAAAGGGACGGAGGTCCCTATTATCATTATTGTTGTTGTTGTTGTTACTAAGGCTAGATGGCCATCTGTCAGGAATGCTTTGATGGTGCAGAGGAGGGTGAAGGCAGCATGAAACTGGCGAATCCAAGCTAAATCCGGGGGCCCGTCTTCTTTTTCCTCCTTTTCCTCCTTCTTTGTGGGCAGGTGGTGAGCGTGGCCAGCCTGCGCTCGGACGTGTCTCACGAGTGGATGGTGCTGTGCGTGCTGTGGTGCTCGGTGGCCCAGTCCCTCCTCCTCCCGCTCTTCCTCTGGGCCTGCGACCGCTACCGGGCCGACGTCCGGTCCGTCTGGGAGAAGTGCCTGGCCGTCATGGCCAACGACGAGAGCGGAGAAGGTGAGCCCCTCAAAATACACAACCTCCATAATAGAAAATATACCGTACACCCCACTCTACCTCTTTCTCTCTCTCTCTGCTTCCTTTGCCCCAATGCAACCCCATAGGCAGCAGCCTGGACGGGACCGTCCGTGCCGACCTCCTGTCCGAGCGTCCGTACGACTGCAGCTTCGCCGGGGACGCCTTGACCCTGGAGCACATCACCAAGTACGACCTGTCCGCCCTGGAGAGGGGCCTCCCCCAGACCTACGGCCCCAAGCCCCCCACCGAGGACAGGATGCAGTACCTGCAGGTACGCCCAGATCTATCAGGCCATATCTATGACTGTCTGGCCATCTGTCGGGAGGGATCGGATGGGGTCTTCAAGGCGGAAGGGGGTTGGACTGGATAGCCTTTGGGGTCCCTCCCAACTCTAGGATCCCGTGATAGATCTGTCATAGAATATAGTGCGTCTATTCTGTGTATGGCTGCCTGGCCATCTGTCAGGAGGGATCATAGATTATAGTGCATCTATCCTGTCTATGTCTGTCTGGCCATCTGTCGGGAGGGATCATAGATTATAGTGCATCTATCCTGTCTATGTCTGTCTGGCCATCTGTCAGGAGGGATCGGATAGGGTCTGCAAGGCGGAAGGGGGTTGGACTGGATAGCCTTTGGGGTCCCTCCCAACTCTAGGGTCCCGTGATAGATCTATCATAGAATATAGTGCTTCTATCCCTGTCTGTGGCTGTCTAGCCATCTGTTGGGAGGGATCATAGATTATAGTGCATCTATCCTGTCTATGGCTGTCTGGCCATCTGTCAGGAGGGATCATAGATTATAGTGCATCTATCCTGTCTATGGCTGTCTGGCCATCTGTCAGGAGGGATCGGATGGGGTCTGCAAGGTGGAAGGGGGTTGGACTGGATAGCGTTTGGGGTCCCTCCCAACTCTAGGATCCCGTGATAGATCTATCATAGAATGTAGTGCGTCCATCCTGTCTGTGGCTGTCTGGCCATCTGTCGGGAGGGATCGGATGGGGTCTGCAAGGCCCATCATCTCCATCAGTTGCTGCCAATTATTATTATTATTATTATTATTATTATTATTATTATTATTATTGTTATTGTTATTGTTATCATTGTTATTATTATTATTGCTATTATTATTATTTTTGTTGTTGTTATTATTGTTATTGTTATTATTATTATTATCATCCACACTGTGCCTTGGTCGATGTCCTGGGGTGAAGTGGGTGCCATAATTGTCTTTCGATTCGATTCAACATCATTATTATCATTATTGTTATTTTTATTTCGGTGTTTGGATTGGCCCAGGCGGTGACGAGGTGCCCCCCCTCGCATTTCTGCTCAGTGTTCCCTCTCTACTAAAATTCATATTTTTTTTAAAACCGCAAAACAGCGAGTCCGCAAAAAGCGAATCGCGAAATAGTGAGGGAATACATTATTATTATTGTTGTTGTTATTATTATTATCGTCGTCACGGTACCCAGGCGGTGGTGAGGTGCCCCCCTCATTTCTGCTCAGTGTTCCCTCGCTGATTAAATTCATAGTTTTTTCAAAAACTGCGAGTCCGCGAAAAGCGAACCACGAAGTAGCAAGAGAATACTCTATTATTATTATTATTATTATTATTATTATTATTATTATTATTATTATTATTATCGTTGTCACGGAGCCCAGGCGATGACGAGGTGCCCCCCCCTCTCATTTCTGCTCAGTGTTCCCTCACTGCTTAAATTCATATTTTCAAAAAACATATAAATTCATATATCAAAAAACCGCAAAAAAGCGAGTCTGCGGAAAGCGAACCCCGAAGTAGTAACCGCAAAAACGCGAGTCCGCGGAAAGCGAACCGCGAAGTAGCAACCGCAAAAAAGCGAGTCCGCGGAAAGCGAACCGCGAAGTAGCAACCGCAAAAAAGCGAGTCCGCGGAAAGCGAACCGCGAAATAGAAACCGCAAAAAGCGAGTCCACAGAAAGCGAACCGCGAAGTAGCAACCGCAAAAAAGCGAGTCCACAGAAAGCGAACCGCGAAGTAGCAACCGCAAAAAAGCGAGTCCACAGAAAGCGAACCGCGAAGTAGCAACCTCAAAAAAGCGAGTCCACAGAAAGCGAACCGCGAAATAGCAACCGCAAAAAAGCGAGTCCACAGAAAGCGAACCGTGAAGTAGCAACCGCAAAAAAGCGAGTCCACAGAAAGCGAACCGCGAAATAGCAACCGCAAAAAAGCGAGTCCACAGAAAGCGAACCGCGAAGTAGCAACCGCAAAAAAAGTGAGTCCGCGGAAAGCGAACCGCGAAATAGCAACCGCAAAAAAGCGAGTCCGTGGAAAGCGAACCACGAAGTAGCGAGGGAATATATTATAATAATTATTGTTATTATTATTATTATTATTATTACTATTGTCGTCACAATGTCTTGGTTGAAATCCTGGGGCGAAACGGGTGCCGTCGTCACCTTCTCTGCCGCTAACTCTGTCCGCCTTCCCTGCAGGTCCCTCCGACGCGGCGCTTCTCCCACGACGACGAGACGGACGTCTGGACCACGGGCCAGATCTCGGCCTACCTGCAGCGCTGGGGGGCGGCCGGGCCGGAGATGATGGCCGGCTTGGCGCAGCTGCTGCTCCCGTTGCCGTCGCAGGGTGTTGCCGACTTCCGCCGGGGTAGCTTGCTCTCTTTCCAGGAGGACGGGGGCCGTTTGCACCGCAAGCGGCACCGCCGGCGCTCGGCCGAGAGCACCCTCTCGTTGCGACTTTTCGACTTCCCCGAGGAGGAGAGCTTCCCGGACGACGACAACGGCGGAAAGCCCCCGTTGCGGTCGGCCTCGGTCTCGCTGCTGGACGCCTTCCCGTTGACCTGCTTCGAGCGGGAACCTCTGTCCGGACAGCACTGCCTCCGGGCGCCGGAACGGATCCGGATCGAGCTGTGCGAGGACGAACCCGGCGGCGGTGCCGGGTCCGATTCGGACGCTTTCCCGGCGGGGCTCGGACCCTCGCGGTGCCAAAACGGGAGCAAAGGCAGCACCAGCAGTTTCCTGAGCTCGCCGTCTTCAGGATACGTGACGTTCCACTCCGATTCGAGCGGCTCGGCTTCGTAACTCTGAAAACTTGGTTCCGTTCCGTTCCGGGCGCCGGAGCACCAAAGAGATTGTCCGCGATGTGCTTCCAGTATGAAAGGAAACGTGCCTCTGAGCACGTGGTTATTTTCGGGTTCGGGATCTCGTCCCGGTTGCATGCGCGCCTCTGTCGTCCTCGGATGATCTAGGGACGGAATAGGGTGGGATTGTGGTTTATTATAGGGATGGTTTGGGGGTTATTCGGGGTCAATTTGCGCATGTTTTGGCCCCGGTTCGTGTCTTCCTCCCGTTCTCAGCCAAAAAAAGGGGCTCTCTGAGCATGCGCAGAATCCCGTCCGATGTTTACTATCAACCAATACAAAACAAGGAACGCCTTTTGGAGCTCGTTCTGTGCCATTCGCGCTCCCGTATTCCAATTCCCATCATCCTTGTACTGCTACACCGTTTTCGGGGAGCACTGTCCCTTGGACTACAACGCCTATCCTCCACTGCTAAGGCGCAACGCCCATCCTTGTACCCGTACTCTACTTCCCATCATCCTTGTACTGCTACACCGTTTTCGGGGAGCACTGTCCCTTGGACTACAACGCCTATCCTCCACTGCTAAGGTGCAACGCCCATCCTTGTACCCATACTCTGATTCCCATCATCCTTGTACTGCTTCACCGTTTTCAGGGAGCACCGTCCCTTGGACTACAATGCCTATCATCCACTGCTAAGGCACAACGCCCATCCTTCTATCCGTACTCTAATTCCCATCATCCTTGTACTGCTTCACCATTTTCGGGGAGCACTGTTCCTTGGACTACAACGCCTATCATCCACTGCTAAGGTGCAACGCCCATCCTTGTACCCGTACTTTAATTCCCATCATCCTTGTACCGCAACACCCATCATCCAGCACCAGGCCTGGTGGATAGCAATGGGCAGCCCCACGGCATTCGGAGCTGCGGAACTTGCACTTGCATGAGTCCCCCCGGACTACAACACCCATCTTCCATCGTGAGGCCCAAACGGATGGGATTTGGAGTCTTTTTCTGAGCCCTTCGCACACCAAAGGATGTTCCGTTTTGCCCTAGGCATCCTTTGTCGATGCTTTGGCCTTGGATTCCAGTGCCCTGCAGGAGCCCTCAGACTACAACACCCATCTTACATCACAAGGCCCAAACAGATGGGTTTTGGAGTCTTTTTCTGAGCTCTTCGCACACCAAAGGACGTTCCGTTTTGCCCTAGCCGTCCTTTTGACCTTGGATTACAATGCCCTGCAAGAGCCCTCTGACTACAACACCCATCATCCATCATGAGGCCCAAACGGATGGGATTTGGAGTCTTTTTTCTAAGTCCTTCGCGCACCAAAGGACATTCCATTTTGCCCTAGCCATCCTTTGGCAATGCTTTGCCCTTGGACTACAATGCCCATAATCCACTATGGGAGTGGATTTTGGAAGCTGGTTCTGTGTCTCGTATGCACTGTTTATTCTGGGACTATCATTCCCATCATCCTGAGGCAGTTGTGGCCATTGGACTACAACACCCATCATCCACCATAAGTTTAGGAGTCAATGGAAAAGGATTGTTAACCCTTTTCCATTGCCATTTCTTGTACTACAATGCTCATCATCCAGCATGGTAATTGGGAGTCCCAATAGCATTTTGGAAGCTGGTTCTGTGTCCCGTATGCACTGTTTGTTCCTGGACTGTCATTCCCATCATCCTGAGACAGCGACGGCCCTAGGACTACAACACCCATCATGAGCCACAAACTTAGGCATTCAATTGTAGTTGGAGATGCAAGTTTGTTCCTAGACTATCATTCCCATCATCCTGAGCCAGCTGTTGCCCTTGGACTACAACACCCATAATCCACCATAAGCTTATGAGTCCCATTGCCTGTGGAGATGCAGGATTGTTAACATTTTGTCATTGGCATTTCTTGTACTACAATGCCCATCTCCCATGGTGGGAATTGGGAGTCCCAATAGCACTTTGGAAGTTGGTCCTGTTTGTTCCTGGACTATCATTCCCATCATCCTGAGACAGTGGCTCTAGGACTACAACTCCCATCATCCAACCCAAGCTTAAGAGTCCATTTGCAAGTGGAGTTGAAGGCTTGTTCCTGCACTATCATTCCCATCATCCTGAAGCAGCGGCCTTTGGACTACAACTCCCATCACCCACCACAAGTTTAGGAGTGCAGTTGCAGATGGAGATAACCTTTTGCCTAAAGTCAATTTCTTGTACTACAATGCCCATCATCCACTACAAGGTTGAGTATCCACGAGAGTTGTAGTCCGATTGCTGGTTCTGTCAACCCAAAGGATGGTCCACTTGTAGCGTTTAGGTAGCATCGCTCCTTGGACTACAATACCTATCATCCACTGCAAAGGACTACAATGACCATCATCCATTACAAGACTGAGTGGGTGGGAGTTGTAATCCGGATGGTCCACTTGTAGCGTTTAGGTAGCACCGCCCCTTGGACTGCAATGCCTATCATCCACTGCAGAGGACTACAATGCCCATCATCCATTACAAGACTGAGTGGATGGGAATTGTAATCCGGATGGGCCACTTGTAGCGTTTAGGTAGCACCGTCCCTTGGACTACAATGCCTATCATCCACTTGTGAAGGACTACAATGCCCATCATCCACGACAAGGCTGAGTGGATGGGAGTTGTAATCCAATCACCGGTCCTGTAAGGATGGGCCACTTGTAGCGTTTAGGTAGCACCGCCCCTTGAACTACAATGCCTATCATCCACTGCGAAGGACTACAACGGCCATCATCCACCACAGGCGGAGGTTGCTGCCTGATCGCATTTGCATCAGGATTCTGGACTCCACCTGATCGCATTTGGACTACACCTCCCATCATCCTCTCTGGGAGTTGTAGCCCGTCTTTGATATTTTTCGGGATTTGTAGCACCGTTTTCGGGGGCGTCTCGTTCTTTATTGTAAACACCGAATAACGGCACTTTTTTGCACCAAAAACCTCACGTCCCTGTTGTTTCCCGGACGTGGACGTCTCTCTCTCTCTCTCTCTTTCTAGACGTATATATATTCCACTTATATATATATATTCTGTATCTATATATAATATATGGATGTTGTGCCTTTTTTTTTTAACGGTCTCCGAACGGACGGACGGCACTTTTTTACCCGTTTTTTGTCGTACTCTTTTACCTTTTTTCAGACTCTTTCTAAGCGTCCACCTTCCCTGGCCTGCAAATAGTAATAATAATAGTAATAATAGTAATAATAATAATTTTTAAGGCCTGGAGGGTCTCTTTCTATGGTTTTTTGGGGCCTTTTTTGTGTCCTTTTGTCGGGTTTCCTTACACAAACACACACACTGAGTGAGGTTTCGCACTGTGCAAAATTAATGCGGTTCGGCACCACTTTAAAGCGCGACAGAATCCCTGGGAGTTGTAGTTTTCCATTGACTTCTAAAGTACTATAGAATCACAGGAGTTGTAGTTTTCCGTTGACTTCTGAAGTTGGGAGTTGTAGGTTGCCATTGACTTCTAAAGTACAGGAGTTGTAGTTTCCCGTTGACTTCTGAAGTTGGGAGTTGTAGTTTTCCATTGACTTCTGAAGTTGGGAGTTGTAGTCTTCCATTGACTCCTAAAGTACTATAGAATCACAAGAGTTGTAGTTTTCCATTGACTTCTAAAGAATCACAGGAGTTTTGTAGTTTTCCATTAACTTCTAAAGCATTATAGAATCACAGGAGTTGCAGTTTTCTATTGACTTCTAAAGTACTATAGAATCACAGGAGTTGTAGTTTTCAGTTGACTTCTGAAGTTGGGAGTTGTAGTTTTCCATTGACTTCTAAGATACTATAGAATCGCAAGAGTTGTAGTTTTCCATTGACTTCTAAAGTACTATAGAATCACAGGAGTTGTGGTTTTCCGTTGACTTCCGAAATTGGGAGTTGTAGTTTTCAGTTGACTTCTGAAGTTGGGAGTTGTAGGTTGCCATTGACTTCTAAGGTACAGTAGTTGTAATTTTCCATTGACTTCCAAAGTACTATCAAATCACAGGAGTTGTAGTTTTCTGTTGACTTCTGAAGTTGGGAGTTGTAGTTTTCCATTGACTTCTAAGATACTATAGAATCGCAGGAGTTGTAGTTTTCCATTGACTTCTAAAGTACTATAGAATCACAGGAGTTGTGGTTTTCCGTTGACTTCCGAAATTGGGAGTTGTAGTTTTCCATTGACTTCTGAAGTTGGGAGTTGTAGTTTTCCATTGACTTCTAAAGTACTGTAGAATTATAGGAGTTACAGTTTTCTATTGACTTCTACAGTTCAGGAGTTGTAGTTTTCCATTGACTTCTAAAGTACTATAGAATCACAGGAATTGTAGTTTTCCGTTGACTTCTGAAGTTGGGAGTTGTAGTTTCCATTGACTTCTGAAGTTCGGAGTTGTAGTCTTCCATTGACTTCGAAAGTACTATAGAATCACAGGAGTTGTGGTTTCCCATTGACTTCTGAAGTTGGGAGTTGTAGGTTGCCATTGACTTCTAAAGTACAGGAGTTGTAGTTTTCCATTGACTATCGTACTATCGAATCACAGGAGTTGTAGTTTCCCGTTGACTTCTAAAGTACAGGAGTTGTAGTTTTCCATTGACTTCTGAAGTTGGGAGTTGTAGTTTCCCATTGACTTCTGAAGTTGGGAGTTGTAGTTTTCCATTGACTTCTGAAGTTGGGAGTTGTAGTTTTTCATTGACTTCCAAAGTACTATAGAATCACAAGAGTTATAGTTTTCCATTGACTTCTGAAGTTGGGAGTTGTAGTTTTCCATTGACTTCTGAAGTTGGGAGTTGTAGCTTTCCACTGACTTCTGAAGTTGGGAGTTGTAGTCTTCCATTGACTTCTAAAATACTATAGAATCACAGTTGTAGTTTTCCATTGACTTCTGAAGTTGGGAGTTGTAGTCTTCCATTGACTTCTAAAATACTATAAAATCACAGGAGTTGTAGTCTTCCATTGACTTCTAAGGTACAGGAGTTGTAGTTTTCTGTTGACTTCTAAAGTACTATAGAATCACAGGAGTTGTAGTTTTCCATTGACTATTAAAGTACAGGGGTTGTAGTTTTCCGTTTACTTCTAAAGTATTATAGAATCACAGGAGTTGTAGTTTTCCATTGACTTCTAAAGTATTATAGAATCAAAGGAGTTGTAGTTTCCCATTGACTTCTGAAGTTGGGAGTTGTAGTTTTCCATTGATTTCTAAAGTACTATAGAATCACAGGAGTTGTAGTTTTCCGTTGACTTTTAAAGTACTATAGAATCACAGGAGTTGTAGTTTTCCATTAACTTCTAAAGTATTATAGAATCACAGGAGTTGTAGTTTTCAGTTGACTTCTGAAGTTGGGAGTTGTAGTTTTCCATTGACTTCTAAGATACTATAGAATCGCAAGAGTTGTAGTTTTCTATTGACTTCTAAAGTACTATAGAATCACAGGAGTTGTGGTTTTCCGTTGACTTCCGAAATTGGGAGTTGTAGTTTTCAGTTGACTTCTGAAGTTGGGAGTTGTAGGTTGCCATTGACTTTTAAAGTACAGGAGTTGTAGTTTTCCATTGGCTTCTAAAGTACTATAAAATCACAGGTGTTGTAGTTTTCCATTGACTTCTAAAGTACAGGAGTTGTAGTTTTCTATTGACTTCTAAAATACTATAGAATCACAGGAGTTGTAGTTTTCTATTGACTTCTAAAGTACCATAGAATCACAGGAGTTGTAGTTTTCTGTTGACTTCTAAAGTACAATAGAATCACAGGAGTTGTAGTTTTCCATTGACTTTTAAAGTACAGGAGTTGTAGTTTTCCATTGCCTTCTAAAGTCTTATAGAATCACAGGAGTTGTAGTTTTCCATTGACTTCTAAAGTACTATAGAATCCCTGGGAGTTGTAGTTTCCTGTTGACTTCTAAAGTACTATAGGATCACAGGAGCTGTAGTTTTCCATTGATAGAGCCCTTGGGAGCTATAGTTTTTCATGGTCTCTATCGTGCTATGGAAACCTGGGAATATATGTAGTTTTCCATGGTCTTTTAAAATGCAGTGGGAACCTGGGAATTGTAGTTTCCCATTGCCTTTTGAAATTGTAGTTTTCAATGGCCTCTATAGTTCTATAGAAACCTGGGAGTTGTAGTTTCCGGTGGTCTTAAAAACCTGTGGGAATTTGGGAGTTGTAGTTTTCCGTGGTCTTTTAAGGTACTATAGCAGAGAGTTGTATTTTTCTATGGTCTCCCAACATGCTGTGGTAACCTGAGAGTTGTAGTTTCCCATGGCCCCTGTAGTACTATTGATCCCCCAGGAGTTATAGTTTTCCATGGTCTCTATAGCGCTATGGAAACCTGGGAATTTGTAGTATTCCATGGTCTTTTAAAGTGGTATGGAAACCTGGGAGTTGCAGCTTCCCATGGTCTTTTTTTGAAATTGTAGTTTTCAATGGTCTCTATAGCGCTATGGAAACCTGGGAGTTGTAGTTTCCTGTGCTCTTTTGAGATTGTAGTTTTCAATGATCTCTGTAGTGCTTGTTTTCAATGGTCTCAAAACACTAGGGAAACCTGGGAGTTGTAGTTTTCCATGGTCTTTTGAGATTGTAGTTTTCAATGGTCTCAAAGCACTATGACAACTTGGGAGTTTTAGTTTCCCATGTTCTTTTGGAATTGTAGTTTTCAATGGTCTCAAAACACTAGGGAAACCTGGGAGTTGTAGTTTTCCATGGTCTTTTGAGATTGTAGTTTTCAATGGTCTCAAAGCACTATGGCAACTTGGGAGTTTTAGTTTCCCATGTTCTTTTGGAATTGTAGTTTTCAATGGTGTAAAAACACTATGGAAACTTGGGAGTTTTAGTTTCCCATGTTCTTTTGGAATTGTAGTTTTCTTTGGGAATTGTAGTTTTCAATGGTCTCAAAACACTATGGAAAGCTGGGAGTTGTAGTTTCCCATGATCTTTTGAAATTGTAGTTTTAATGGTCTCGATAGTGCTATGGAAACCTGGGAGTTGCAGTTTCCCATGATCTTTTTTTGAAATTGTAGTTTTCAATGGTCTCTATAGCGCTATCGAAACCTGTTCTTTTGAAACTGTAGTTTTCAATGGTCTCAAAACACTATGAAACTTGGGAGTTTTAGTTTCCCATGTTCTTTTGGAATTGTAGTTTTCAGTGGTCTCAAAACATTAGGGAAACTTGGAAGTTGTAGTTTCCCATGTTCTTTTGGAATTGTAGTTTTCAATGGTCTCAAAATACTAGGGAAACCTGGGAGTTGCAGTTTCCCATTATCTTTTTTTGAAATTGTAGTTTTCAATGGTCTCTATAGCGCTATGGAAACCTGGTCTTTTGAAATTGTAGTTTTCAATGGTCTCTATAGCGCTATGGAAACCTGGTCTTTTGAAATTGTAGTTTTCAATGGTCTCAAAACACTATGGAAACTTGGGAGTTTTAGTTTCCCATGTTCTTTTGGAATTGTAGTTTTCAATGGTCTCAAAACACTATGGAAACTTGGGAGTTGTAGTTTCCCATGTTCTTTTGGAATTGTAGTTTTCAGTGGTCTCTATAGCACTATGGAAACCTGGGAGTTGCAGTTTCCCATGATCTTTTTTGAAATTGTAGTTTTCAATGGTCTCAAAACACTATGAAACTTGGGAGTTTTAGTTTCCCATGTTCTTTTGGAATTGTAGTTTTCAATGGTCTCAAAATACTAGGGAAACCTGGGAGTTGTAGTTTCCCGTGTTCTTTTGGAATTGTAGTTTTCAGTGGTCTCAAAACATTAGGGAAACTTGGAAGTTTTAGTTTCCCATGTTCTTTTGGAATTGTAGTTTTCAATGGTCTCAAAATACTAGGGAAACCTGGGAGTTGTAGTTTCCCATGTTCTTTTGGAATTGTAGTTTTCAATGGTCTCAAAATACTAGGGAAACCTGGGAGTTGTAGTTTCCCATGTTCTTTTGGAATTGTAGTTTTCAGTGGTCTCAAAATACTAGGGAAACCTGGGAGTTGTAGTTTCCTGTGTTCTTTTGGAATTGTAGTTTTCAGTGGTCTCAAAACATTAGGGAAACTTGGAAGTTTTAGTTTCCCATGTTCTTTTGGAATTGTAGTTTTCAATGGTCTCAAAATACTAGGGAAACCTGGGAGTTGTAGTTTCCCATGTTCTTTTGGAATTGTAGTTTTCGATGGTCTCAAAACATTAGGGAAACCTGGGAGTTTTAGTTTCCCATGTTCTTTTGAGATTGTAGTTTTCAATGGTCTCAAAACACTATGGCAACTTGGGAGTTTTAGTTTCCCGTGTTCTTTTGGAATTGTTGTTTTCAGTGGTCTCTATAGAGCTATGGAAACCTGGGAGTTGTAGTTTTGGTAGCGAAGACAACGGACCTTAGGAAACTACAACTCCCAGGATTCCTGTCGCAGTCCAAAGTGGTGCCAATCATAGATCTCACACACACACACAACTCTTAATAATCACGTCTCTCTTTTTTTCAACTTGTTTATTTGTTTGTTTGTTTCTGTAAAAAAACAAAACAAAACACACAGACACAACAAAACGAGACGGAATTAAAAACGACATCCGAAATCCTTCCGGGAATGTTTGTCCTTCTTTCTCTCTTTCGTTTTCTGATGCGTCTCGACTGTTGTGAAGACGGGCGGTCAGTCTTGGTCCCATTTGCATTGGGAGGGGTCCCCAAAGGTCATCTAGTCCACCTTCGTCCAGCTGCGAAGCGGTCAGTTGTTGGAGTGACAATCATGTCTATGGAAGCAGCTCCACCTGCTGGCCAGCCAAGGAACCACACCTCAATTGAACTCAATGCATGCCTAGAGAGCTACATACATGCATGCATACATACATACATATATGCATATAGATCTATCTGTAGGATTTTTAAATTGTATTGATATTGATATTAATCATTAAATAGTAATTGTATTGTAATTAAATTGTATTGATATTCATAATTAAATTGCAATAATAAATAATAAATATTGATCAATAATTAATAATGTGCATTTTCAATATTAATAATTACATTACATACTGCTAATAATAAATATTGATTGAGTATTAGGATTTATTATATGAGTTTCCAAAATAAATATTAAATATTGATTAGCATTAATAGCATGCATTTCCAATATGAATAATGAAATAGTAATAATAAATACTAAATATTGATTAATAATTAGCATTAATAGCATGCATTTCCAATATGTATAATGAAATAGTAATAGTAAATATTAAATATTGATTAATAATTAATGATGTGCATTTTCAGTATTAATCATTGCATTACATACTGCTAATAATAGATACTGATTGATTATCAGGATTTATAATATGAATTTCCAAAATAAATATTAAATATTGATTAGCATTAATAGCATGCATTTCCAATATGAATAATGAAATAGTAATAGTAAATACTAAATATTGATTAATAATTATAATTATTCATATTGATTAATAATTAGCATTAATAGCATGCATTTCCAATATGAATAATGAAATAGTAATACAGGGTTAGTCAAAATGAATAGGCCAATTCGGGTACAATTAATTTTCTTATTGGCCTATTCATTTTGACTAACCCTGTAGTAAATATTAAATATTGATTAATAATTATTAATCAATATTTATTATTACTATTTCATTATTTGTATTGGAAATGCATGCTATTAATGCTAATTATTAATCAATATTTAATATTACTACTTAATTATTATTATTGGAAATGACTGCTATTAATGCTAATTATTAATAAATATTTATTATTATTTCTTATTTCTTATTTATTTATAATTATTACTCAATATTATCTATTTATTATTATTATTATTATGTTTATTATGTTTATTATTATGTTTATTTATACTCCAAGCGGCTTCTGGAAATTCATATTATCAATCCTAATAATAAATCAATATTTATTATTAGCATTATGTAATGTAATTATTAATATTGAAGATGCACATGATTAATTAATCAATATTTAATATTTATTATTACCATTTAATTATTAGTATCAGACATGCATGCTATTAATACTAATTATTAATCAATAATTATTTATTGATCAATATTTATTTATTGTTATTACTATTATTAGGATTGATGCTAATTATTAATATTAATAATACTAATATTAATAAAAGTAATAATAAATGATTAATAAATAATATTGATTACTGATTAATAATATGCATTTCCAGTTAAATAGGAATAATGATTAATAAATAAGGATTAATACTATTCATTTCCAGTATTAATAATAAATAAAATAATAATAATAAATGATTAATACTATGCATTTCCAATATTAATAATAAATGATTAATAATATTGATTAATGGTTATTAATAGTATGCATTTCCAATTAAATAGTAATTATAATGATTCATATTCATACTAATTTACATATCCAATCCTCCCCTAATTTCCCCCCCAATCCAAAGATAGACTTCGCCTGACTCTGGAGGTTCTGTTTTCCATCCTCGAGGGCCAAATAATCAATTTCCCGAGGATGATAGGCCTTGTAGTTGGTGTCCTCAAAGGTCCCCAAGTCTTTCGTGTGCAAAACATTGGATTTCAGGCCGAATAATGGAAAGAAGGGTTCTCCCTTGGGTCCCATTATCCTTAATGGCGTCAATCTCGCTGATAGGATTGTTATTGATCCGGAAGGTTAATCAATAACCGGCCTTTCAAAATGACCTTTTAATGGTGTGCGTTTGGTTCGGAAACGATTCAATTTGCCCTATTTCGGGTGGGTGGAAAACAAGAGCAGTGTCTCCGATTTCAATGAGACGGCCTGTCCGCTTCGGGTTTTAGTCCGAACTTTATAATAATATTAATATTTAATTTTTTAATAAATTTAAATATATATATTTTTCCGACGTGACTTCACCGTCGAATTAAAATTAATATAATTATTTTAAAAATGGGAATGAGACGGTCCGTCCGCTTCGGGTTTTCGTCCGAACTTTATAATAACTTTAATATTTATTTTTTAATAAATTTAAATATATATATATATTTATGTGACTTCGCCCCCGAATTAAAATTAATATAATTATTTTTAGAATGTGAATGAGATGGCCCATCCGCTCCGGGTTTTAGTCTGAACTTTATAATAATTTTAATATTTATTTTTAAATAAATTTAAATATATATATTTTTTCCGACGTGACTTCGCCCTTGAATTAAAACTAATATAATTATTTTGAAAATGTGAATGAGACGGCCTGTCCACTCCGGGTTTCAGTCCGAACTTTATAATAATTTTAATATTAATTTTTTAATAAATTTAAATATTTTTTTTCTGACGTGACTTCGCCCCCAAATTAAAACCAATATAATTATTTAAAAAATGTGAATGAAACGGCCTGTCCGCTTCGGGTTTTAGTCTGAACTTTATAATAACTTTAATATTTATTTTTTAATAAATTTAAATATTTATTTTTTTCCGACGTGACTTCACCCTTGAATTAAAACTAATATAATTATTTTTAAAATGTGAATATGGCCCGTCCGCTTCGGGTTTTAGTCTGAACTTTATAATAATTTTAATATTTAATTTTTTAATACATTTAAATATATTTTTTTCCGACGTGACTTCGCCCTCGAATTAAAACCAATATAATTATTTTGAAAATGTGAATGAGACGGCCCATCCACTCCGGGTTTTTGTCCAAACTTTATAATAATTTTAATATTTATTTTTTTAATAAATTTAAATATTTTTTTGACGTGATTTCGCCCCCCAATTAAAACCAATATAATTATTTTCAAAATGGAAATGAGACGGTCCGTCCGCTCCGGGTTTTAGTCCGAACTTTATAATAATATTAATATTTAATTTTTAAAAATTTAAATATATATATTTTTTCCGACATGACTTCACCCTCGAATTAAAACCAATATAATTATTTTTAAAATGTGAATAAGATGGTCCGTCCGCTTCGGGTTTTAGTCCGAACTTTATAATAATTTTAGTATTTATTTTTTAATAAATGTAAATATATATTTTTCCGACATGACTTCACGGCCGAATTAAAACTAATATAATTATTTTTAAAATGTGAATGAGACGGCCTGTCCGCTTCGGGTTTTAGTCCGAACTTTATAATAATTTTAATATTTATTTTTAAATAAATTTAAATATATATATATTTTCCGACGTGACTTCACCCCCGAATTAAAGCCAATATAATTATTTTTAAAATGTGAATGAGACGGCCCGTCCGCTTCGGGTTTTAGTCCGAACTTTATAATAACTAATTTTTTTAATAAATTTAAATCTTTTTTTCGACGTGACTTTGCCCTCGAATTAAAACCAATCTAATTATTTGTAAAATGTGAATGAGACAGCCCGTCCGCTTCGGGTTTTCGTCCGAACTTTATAATAATTTTTAAATAAATTTAAATATTTTTTGACGTGACTTCGCCCCCCAATTAAAACCAATATAATTATTTCAAAAATGTCCACACAGAGGAATTTAGCAAGGATTTTTTTTATTTTCATATATATATATATATATACAGACACATATTACTTTTATTGTCCATTAGAGAGTTGTCTGGCTGGCCATCTGTCGGGAGGGATCGGATGGTGTCTTCCTTTACGGCAGAAAAAGGGTTGGAATGGGGTTGACTGGATGGCCTTTGGGGTCCCTTCCAACTGTAAGATCATATTATATATCATAGTATATTATCTATTGTTTCTATAGCTGAATGGCCATCTGTTGGGAGGGATCGAATGGTGTCTTCATGGCTGAATGCGGTTGGGATGGATGGCCTTTGGGGTCCCTTCTGAGCGTAGGATAATATAAATATATCACATTGTGTTTATCTATTGTTGTATATTTATCTATTGTTTCTATAGCTGGATGGCCATCTGTCGGGAGGGATCGACTGGTGTCTTCATGGCTGAGTGGTTGGACTGGATGAGACTTTGGGGTTCCTTCCAACTGTAGGATCCTATTATATATCATAGTATATTTATCTATTGTTTCTATAGCTGGATGGTCATCTGTCAGGAGGGATCGAATGGTGTCTTCATCTATTGTTTCTATGACTGGATGGCCATCTGTTGGGAGGGATCGAATGGTGTCTTCATGACTGAATGGCATCAACCTGGATGGCCTTTGGGGGTCAAGTGTAGGATCCTATTATATACCATAGTATATTTATCTATTGTTTCTATGACTGGATGGCCATCTGTTGGGAGGGATCGAATGGTGTCTTCATGACTGAATGGCATCAACCTGGATGGCCTTTGGGGGTCAAGTGTAGGATCCTATTATATACCATAGTATATTTATCTATTGTTTTTATGACTGGATGGCCATCTGTTGGGAGGGATCGAATGGTGTCTTCATGACTGAATGGCATCAACCTGGATGGCCTTTGGGGGTCAAGTGTAGGATCCTATTATATACCATAGTATATTTATCTATTGTTTCTATGACTGGATGGCCATCTGTTGGGAGGGATCGAATGGTGTCTTCATGACTGAATGGCATCAACCTGGATGGCCTTTGGGGGTCAAGTGTAGGATCCTATTATATACCATAGTATATTTATCTATTGTTTCTATGACTGGATGGCCATCTGTTGGGAGGGATCGAATGGTGTCGTCATGGCTAGATGGGGTTAGGACTGGATGGCCTTTGGGGGTCCCTTCCAACTCTAGGATCCTATTATAGATACCAAGTGTGGGATCCTATTGTAGATCTCTCAGTATATAGTGGATCTATCATATCTATGGCTGGATGGTCATCTGTTGGGAGGGATCGAATGGTGTCTTGATGGATGAATGGGGTTGGACTGGATGACCTCTGGGTGTCCCTTTCAACTCTAGGATCCTATTATAGATATAGTATACATAGTGTATCTATCTACTGTATCTATGGCTGGATGGCCATCTGTTGGGAGGGATCGAATGGTGTCTTGATGGATGAATGGGGTTGGACTAGATGGCCTTTGGGGCTCCCTTCCGATTCTATGATCCCATGATAGATATCTCAAAAAATGTATTATAGTTATGGCTGGATGGCCATCTGTTGGGAGGGATCGAATGGTGTCTTCATCTATTGTTTCTATGGCTGGATGGCCATCTGTTGGTAGGGATCGAATGGTGTCCTCAAGGATGAATGGGGTTGGGCTAGATGACCTTTGGGGGGTCCCTCCTGACTCTAGAATCCCATGATAGACATCTCATAGAATGTATTATAGTTATAGCTGGATGGCCATCTGTTGGGAGGGATCGAATGGTGTCTTCATGGCTGAACTCTAGGATCCTATGATAGGAATATCATATCTGTGGCTGGATGACCATCTGTTGGGAGGGATCCGACGGGGGTCTTCTTTAAGCAGGTTGGACTAGATGGCCTTTGGGGTCCCTTCCAACTCTAGGATCCTATGACAGGCATATCGTAGAACATCATATCTGTGGCTGGATGGCCATCTGTCGGGAGGGATCCGATGGTGTCCAGGATTCTTCCATTTGGTCTCCTTGTGGAGGCGGCATTCATTTGGATCCCCCTTCATTGCCAGAAGGAAGAATACATTTTCTTTCTCTCGCTCTCTCTCTCCGTTTGGCCTCAGGCAGCCGGAAGCCTTGGGTCGGCCCTGGAAGAAGGCAAGGCCTTGGAAAGAAGAGGCTGAAGGCCGTGGATGGAGTCGAAGGAGGAAGAATGGAAGGCTCACCAAGGCCTCCAAAAGCGGGATGGAGAGAGAGAAGAAGGGGAAGGAAGAGAGGAAGAAGGAGAAAGAGTGGAAGGAGAAGGAAGAGAGGAAGGAGGAAGGGAGGAAGGAGTAGAAAGAGAGGAAGGAGAACGAAGAGAGGAAGGAGGAGGAAAAGAGGAAGGGGGAGAAAGGGAAGTAGAAGAAGGAAGAGAGGAAGGAGGAGAAAGGGAAATAGAAGAAAGAGAAGAATGAGAAAGAAAAGGAAGAGAGGAAGGAGGAGAAAGAGTGGAAGGAGAAGGAAGAGAAGAAGGAGAACGAAGAGAGGAAGGAGAAAGAGAAGAAGGAGAAAGAGGAGAATGAAGAGAGGAAGGAGGAGAAAGATTGGAAGGAGGAGAAAGAGAGGAAGGAGAAGGAAGAGAGGAAGGAGGAGAAAGAGAAGAAGGAGAAAGAGGAGAAGGAAGAGAGGAGGGAGAATGAAGAGAGGAAGGAGGAGAAAGATTGGAAGGAGAAAGAGAAGAAGGGGAAGGAAGAGAGGAAGGAGGAGAAATAGAAGTAGGAGAAAGAGAAGGAAGGGAGGAAGTAGAACAAAGAGAGGAAGGAGGAGAAGGAGAAGGAAGGGATGAAGTAGAACGAAGGGAAGGAGGAGGAGAAACAGAGGAAGGAGAAAGATTGGAAGGAGAAGTAAGAGAGGAAGGAGGAGAAATAGAAGTAGAAGAAAGAGAAGAAGGAAGAGAAAGAGACGAAGGCGAAAGAGAAGAAGAAGGAGAAAGAGAGGAAAGAGAAGGAGGAAGAGTGGAAGGAGAAAGAAAGGGAGAAAGAGAAGGAGAAGAAGGAGAAAGAAGAGAAGGAGAAAGAGGAGAAGGAAGAGAGGAAGTAGAATGAAGGGAGGAAGGAGGAGAAAGAGAAGAAGGAGAAAGAGAGGAAAGAGGAGGAGGAGGCGGAGGAAGAGAGGAAAGAGGAGAAAGAGAAGGGAAGTGCAGGAGGAAATGGCAGGCTTGGAAATCCAAGGAGGGAGGAAGAAGGCCTGCAAGAAAACAATAATAATTATAATAATTTTAATTATAACCATCATCAACAACATTAAGAGTAATAAAGCTATTATGATTATTTATATTATTTTATCATTAGTATTATTAGTATTGATATTATCATCACCATCAATATAATTAAGAGTAATGGCATTATTATTGATACTATCCATGTTAAGAGCGCCCCCCTGAGACGTGCGCTCTACGCAAATGCGTAATTAGCGTAAAGCACTTTTGAGCAACGTTTGGAGACTTTCCACAATATTTTGGGAGACCTTTGTGGCGTGAAAAAACAAGGTATTAATAATAATAATAATAATAATAATAATAATAATAATAATAATAATAATGGTAATAATAAGCCTTTGTGGCATGAAAAAACAAGGTAATAATAATCATAATGGTAATAATAATGTCTCTTTTATGGAGAGAAAAAGAGGGGCATTAATAATAATAATAATAAATAAGTCTCCTTTGTGGTGTGAAAAAACAAGATATAAATAATAATAATAATAATAATAATAATAATGGTAATAATAATGTCTCTTTTGTGGAGAGAAAAAGAGGGGCATTAATAATAATAATAATAATAATAATAGTTTATTAATAAGTCTCCTTTGTGGAAAAACAAGGTAATAATAATAATAATAATAATAATAATAGTTTATTAATAAGTCTCCTTTGTGAAAAAACAAGGTAATAATAATAATA
>NC_090033.1:18678661-18683661 GCF_037176765.1 Anolis sagrei
AACCAAACGAATGCCATTCCCCCCTTCCTGGGTGGGTCTAGATGCCCTCGAGGGACCCCGCCTTGTTTTGTTTCCTCTCCCTTTTGGGGAGAAAGGGGGGGGGGGAAGAGGCGGGGGAGGCCTATACCCAACCCCACGGGAAGAATAGCCGATTCGCTTTGGTGCCGCAGACAAAACACCCAGATGTTCTCTCCACGGTGGGAAGCCATTTGGGAGGGGGATGCCCATAGAGACCCCCAGCAACACAACACAACACAACGTATTGGGGCCAGGAAGGAAGCCACCGCCTCGCCCCATAGGAAAGCATAAGAATCCTATAAGTGGGATTATTATATTTATTTATACCCCGCTTTATATCCCCCAAAAGAGACTCAATCCTATAGGGTTGCCAAGAGATAAAGCCATGGCTTCACTATAGGAAAACATTGCATCCCCATCCTATAATAATCCCATATTAATATTGTATATATGTATATCTATCTTATCTATCTATCCTTCCTCTCTATCTATCCTGTCACTCCATCCATCCATCCAGCCTTCCACTCTATCTGTCCGTCCGTCCGTCCATCCATCCATCCATCTATCTATCTATCTATCTATCTATCTATCTATCTATCTATCTATCTAATAGTCTATCATCCATCTATCCATCTACCCATCCATCCATCCATCCATCCATCCATCCATCCATCTATCTATCTATCTATCTATCTATCTATCTATCTAATAGTCTATCATCCATCTATCCATCTACCCATCCATCCATCCATCCATCTATACACAGACCTATATCTGCTATCCACCCACCCACCCACCCACCCACCCATCCATCCATCTATCTATCTATCTATCTATCTATCTATCTATCTAATAGTCTATCATCCATCTATCCATCTACCCATCCATCCATCCATCCATCCATCCATCCATCCATCTATCTATCTATCTATCTATCTATCTATCTATCTATCTATCTAATAGTCTATCATCCATCTATCCATCTACCCATCCATCCATCCATCCATCTATACACAGACCTATATTTGCTATCCACCCACCCATCCATCTATCTATCTATCTATCTATCTATCTATCTATCTATCTATCTATCTATCTATCCATCCATCCATCCATCCATCCATCCATCCATCTATCTATCTATCTATCTATCTATCTATCTATCTAATAGTCTATCATCCATCTATCCATCCATCCATCCATCCATCCATCCATCTATACACAGACCTATATTTGCTATCCACCCACCCACCCACCCACCCATCCATCCATCCATCCATCCATCCATCTATCTATCTATCTATCTATCTATCTATCTATCTAATAGTCTATCATCCATCTATCCATCCATCCATCCATCCATCCATCTATACACAGACCTATATTTGCTATCCACCCACCCACCCACCCATCCATCCATCCATCCATCCATCCATCTATCTATCTATCTATCTATCTATCTATCTATCTATCTATCTATCTATCATCCATCTACCCATCCATCCATCCATCCATCCATCCATCCATCCATCCATCTATACACAGACCTATATTTGCTATCCATCCACCCACCCATCCATCCATCTATCTATCTATCTATCTATCTATCTATCTATCTAATAGTCTATCATCCATCTATCCATCTACCCATCCATCCATCCATCCATCTATACACAGACCTATATTTGCTATCCACCCACCCACCCACCCACCCACCCATCCATCCATCCATCCATCCATCCATCTATCTATCTATCTATCTATCTATCTATCTATCTATCTATCTACCTACCTACACACCTACCTACCTACCTACCTATCCATTCATTCATCTAGCCTTCCTCTCTCTCTCTCTCTCTCTGTCCATCCATCCCTCCATCCATCTAGCCTTCCACTCTATCCATCCGTCTGTCTGTCTGTCTGTCTACCTACCTATCCATCCATCCATCCCTCCATCTAGCCTTCCACTCTATCCATCTGTCTGTCTGTCTGTCTATCTACCTACCTACCTACCTACCTATCCATCCATCCATTCATCTAGCCTTCCACTCTCTCTCTCTCTCTGTCAGTCCATCCATCCCTCCATCCATCTAGCCTTCCACTCCATCTATCTGTCTGTCTGTCTGTCTATCTACCTACCTACCTACCTACCTATCCATCTAACCTTCCACTCGATCTATCTGTCTGTCTGTCTACCCATCCGTCTGTCTGTCCATTCATCCAGTCTTCCCCCAACTATCCGTCCATCCATCCATCCATCCATCCATCCATCCATCCATCCATCCATCCTTCCACTCTCTCTGTCCATCAATTCATCTAGCCTTCCACTCTATCTATCTATCTATCTATCTATCTATCTATCTATCTATCTATCTATTTCTATCTATCTATCCTTCCTTCCTTCCTTCCTTCCTTCCTTCCTTCCTTCCTTTCAATAAATCAATCTAGCCACCCATCTATCTATTTATCTATCTGTCCGTCCATCCAGCCTTCCTTCAACTATCTATCTATCTATCTATCTATCTATCTATCTATCTATCTATCTATCTATCCGTCCACCTAGCTTTCCACTGTCTGTCCAACCACCCATCCTTCCACTCTCTCTCTCTGTCCATCCATTCCTCTAGCCTTCCACTCCATCCATCCATCCATCCATCCATCCATCCAGCCTTCCTCTCTCTCTCTATCCGTCCGTCCGTCCATCCATCCATCCATCCATCCATCCATCCATCCATCCATCCATCCATGTAACCTTCCACTCTATCTATCTAGCCATCCATTATTCATCTGTCTGTCCATTCATCCACTCTCTCTGTCCATCCATTCATCTAGCCTTCCTATCCATCTATCCATCCATCCATCCATCCATCTATCTATTTATCTGTCTGTCTGTCCAACCATCCATCCAGCCTTCCTCCAACTATCTATTTATCTATCTATCCATCTAGCCTTCCGCTATCTGTCAGTCCATTCACCCATCCTTCCACACTCTCTCTGTCTGTCCATCCATTCATCTATCCATCCATCTACCTATCCACCTATCTATCTGTCTGTCCAACGATCCATCCATCCATCCATCCTTCCTATCTATCCTATATCTGTCTGTCTATCTATCCATCCACCCATCCGTATCATCTATATCTATCTATCCCCTAATAGTACTATAGGATTGCCAAGGAACGAAGTTGTCGCTTCACTATAGAAAGACATGATGATGATGATGTTTATTATCCTGAAGGAGACCCAAAAGTGGCCAACGTTGTGTCTTCATCCCGTAACAATCCCATAGGATCAGGTAATTGCCCAGGAACGAAGCCAATGAAACATTGGGACCTCTTATCCGTTGACGTTGGCCATAGACCAATAGAAAATAGACCTTGATGTATGCAAGTTGTAGTTACTGGGATGTATAGTTCACCTACAATCAAAGAGCACTCTGAACTCCACCAATGATGGAATTGGCTTGCATCCCCAGGGGCAGCGAAGCCATTACGCATAGTAAGCAGTCGCGGTAGACTTGATGTTGCCCAGGGGCGCTCTTGAGGCGCTCTTGGGGGAAAATAGACTTTTGACATATGACATACTGGGATGTATAGTTCACCTACAATCAAAGAGCATGCTGAACTCCACCAATGATGGAATTGGCTTGCATCCCCAGGGGCGGCGAAGCCATTATGCAAAGTAAGCCATCGCGGTAGAGTTGATGTTGCCCAGGGGCGCTCTTGAGGCGCTTTTGAGGGAAAATAGACTTTTGACATATGACATACTGGGATGTATAGTTCACCTACAATCAAAGAACATGCTGAACTCCACCAATTATGGAATTGGCTTGCATCCCCAGGGGCGGCGAACCCATTACGCAAAGTAAGCCATCGTGGTAGACTTGATGTTACTCAGGGGTGCTCTTGAAGCGCTCTTGGGGGAAAATAGACTTTTGACATATGACATACTGAGATGTATAGATCACCTACCATCAAAGAGCATGCTGAACTCCACCAATGATGGAATTGGCTTGCATCCCCAGGGGCGGCGAACCCATTACGCAAAGTAAGCCATCGTGGTAGACTTGATGTTACTCAGGGGTGCTCTTGAAGCGCTCTTGGGGGAAAATAGACTTTTGACATATGACATACTGGGATGTATAGTTCACCTACAATCAAAGAGCATTCTGAACTCCACCAATGACGGAATTGGCTTGCATCCCCAGGGGCAGGCAAAGCCATTACGCAAAGTAAGCCATCGCGGTAGAGTTGATGTTACTCAGGGGTGCTCTTGAGGCGCTCTTGGGGGAAAATAGACTTTTGACATATGACATACTGGGATGTATAGTTCACCTACCATCAAAGAGCATGCTGAACTCCACCAATGATGGAATTGGCTTGCATCCCCAGGGGCAGGCAAAGCCATTACGCAAAGTAAGCCATCGCGGTAGAGTTGATGTTACTCAGGGGTGCTCTTGAGGCGCTCTTGGGGGAAAATAGACTTTTGACATATGACATACTGGGATGTATAGTTCACCTACCATCAAAGAGCATGCTGAACTCCGAATTGGCTTGCATCCCCAGGGGCAGGCAAAGCCATTACGCAAAGTAAGCCATCGCGGTAGAGTTGATGTTACTCAGGGGTGCTCTTGAGGCGCTCTTGGGGGAAAATAGACTTTTGACATATGACATACTGGGATGTATAGTTCACCTACCATCAAAGAGCATGCTGAACTCCACCAATGATGGAATTGGCTTGCATCCCCAGGGGCAGGCAAAGCCATTACGCAAAGTAAGCCATCGCGGTAGAGTTGATGTTACTCAGGGGTGCTCTTGAGGCGCTCTTGGGGGAAAATAGACCTTGACATGTGTGAGTTGTAGTTACTGGGATGTATAGTTCACCTACAATCAAAGAGCATTCTGAACTCCGCCAATGATGGAATTGAAGCAAATATGGCACACAGAACTTCCACGATGAACAGAAGGGTCCCCATAACAAAA
>NC_090033.1:18688661-18726161 GCF_037176765.1 Anolis sagrei
CGAGAAAATCCAGATTTCCGTGGTCATTAGCTTGTCGCACATTGTGAGGCGTAAAAACACACACACACACACAACACTTGAAGTCACTAGGCATGGAAATCGATTGGGCATCCCAGCAATATCGGTCTGGAGATAGGCGAGTGGAGAGTATAGGAACTGCCATTTATAATGAATTTTTCATAGTTTTGTTAGAGTTCTGAAATTTTCACCACCAGAACCATTTAGAATAGATTAACCATGCATTGAACAAGCCTAAGAAATAGATGGAGATCGGCATCGGCAGAAGGACTAGACCGGCAGAGAGATAGGCAGATGGGTAGAAGGAATGATAGGTAAGATAGATGGATGGATGGATGGATGGATGGATGGATGGATGGATGGATAGATAGATAGATAGATAGATAGATAGATAGATAGATAGATAGATAGATAGATAGATAGATCCATCAATCAATAGATGATAGACTATGATAGATGGATGGATGGATGGATGGCCTATCCGTCCATCCATCTATCAGTCTATTCCTCTGCCTATCTATTTGTCTGCTTGTCTGTCTCTCTGTCTATCTATCTATCTATCTATCTATCTATCTATCTATCTATCTATCTATCTATCTATCTATCTATCTATCCATCCATCCATCCATCCATCCATCCATCCATCCATCCACCATCTCTACCATCTATCTATCTATCTATCTATCTATCTATCTATCTATCTATATATCTATCTATTTATCCATCCATCCATATATCTATCAATCAATCAATCAATCTGTCAGTCTATTCCTCTGCCTATCTGCCTATCTATTCATCTGTCTATCTGTCTGTCTGTCCGTCCATCCATCCATCCACCTACCTACCTACTTATTTATCCATTCCTCTGCATATCCATCCATCCATCCATCCATCTACCAGTCTATTCCTCTGCCTATCCATTCATCTATCCATCCATCCATCCATCCATCCATCCATCCATCCATCCATCCATCCATCAATGTGTCAGTCTATTCCTCTGCCTGTCTGCCTATCCATTCGTCTATCTATCTATCTATCTATCTATCTATCTATCTATCTATCTATCTATCTATCCATCCATCCATCCATCCATCCATCCATCCATCCATCCATCTCTCAGTCTATTCCTCTGCCTATTTGCCTATCCATTTGTCTGTCTGTCTGTCTGTCTGTCTGTCTGTCTGTCTATCTATCTACCTACCTACCTACCTACTTATCTATCCCTCCCTCTGGCTATCCATCCATCCATCAATCTATCAGTCTGTTCCTCTGCCTATCTATCCATCCATCCATCTCTCTGTCTATTCCTCTGCCTCTCTGCCTATCCATTTGTCTGTCTGTCTGTCTATCTATCTATCTATCTATCTATCTATCTATCTATCTATCTATCTATCTATCTATCTATCTATCTATCTATTACATTCTACCAACCATCTATCCATCCATCCATCTATCTATCTACCTACCTATCTATCTATCTATCTATCTCAGTCTATCATCTATTGATTCATGTATCTATGTATCTATGTATCTATCTATTCTATCATCCATCTATGCATCTATCCATCCATCATCTCTATCTATCTGCTATCCCTCAATTCATCCTCCGTGTATATCTAACCAATCATCTCTCTATCCACCGCCCTATCTCTCTGCATCTATCCATAGACAGACAGACAGACGGAGAGATGGATGGATGCCTAGAGGGATACACGGATGGATGGATGGATACACAGCAGAGAATGAATTCTTGGCGCCCTGCCCTTCTTTCAAGGGGGCAAACAGTGGCCGATGGTGGGAAGAGACCCAAAGGGAGCCGGGGAAGCGGTCACGCTTCTGGGGAATTATCCCGGGGAACAAACGCCTTTGAGGGCCTCCCTTTGGAGGGAGAAGCGTGGCGAATGGGGGCCTCTGGGGGTGGACAATGGAGGTGGGTGGGGGAGGAATTGGGGGGGGCATGGAGACCCCTGAATTGGGGGGAGGAGGGAAGGAGGGGAGGGTCTACAAAGAGGGGGGGGTGTGAGGCTGCTTGAGAAGGAACCTCCTCTGCATATCTCCCCTACTTTGCAATTGGAAGGACATTGGCAACTAGTGTATACTGTTAGGATGTTGCAGCCTTTATATATAATTGCATGGATGGCTATAGATAGACAGATGGGTAGATAGATTAGGTAGGAAGATGATAGACAGATAGATAGATAATAGATAAGGTAGCTAGATGACTGATAGATGGATAGAGAAGGTAGGTAGACAACAGATAGATACATAGATTAGGTAGGGTATATGATAGATGGATTGTGTAGGTGGATGATAGATCGATAGACACATTGGTTATTTGATAAGGTATTTAGATGATAGATAGATAGATAAGATAGCTAGATGATTGATAGATAGATAAGGCTGGTGATAGATAGATAGATAGATAGATAGATAGATAGATAGATAGATAGGGTAGGTAGATGATGGATAGACAGATCCATTGATTGATCGATAAGGTATCTAGATGATTGATAGATAGATGGGTTAGGTAGATGATAGATAGATAGATAGATAGATAGATAGATAGATAGATAGGGTAGATAGATGATAGAAAGACAGTTCAATTGATCGAAAAGGTAACTAGATGATAGATAGATAGATGGATTAGGTAGGTGACAGATAAACAAATTTGGGAGGTAGATGATAGATAGATAGATAAGGTTGGTAGATAATAGATAAAATAGATGCATAGATACATAGTTAGGGTAGACAGATGATTGATAGATAACATAGGTAGACATATAGATCAATATATAAGCAGGGTAGCTAGATGACTGATAGAGAAGGTTGGTAGATGATAGATAGATGGTTGGATGGATGGATGGATAGATGTTTGGATAGATGGTTGGATGGATGGATGGATAGATGGTTGGATGGATGGATAGATGGATAGATGGTTGGATGGATAGATGGATGGATGGATAGATAGACAGACAGACAGACAGACAGACAGATAGTTGGATGGATGGGTGGATGGATGGATGGATGGATGAATGGATAGATAGATGCAGTAGCTAGATGATTGATACATAACGTTGGTAGGTAGGTAGGTAGATCAATAGATAGATAGGGTAGCTAGATGACTGATAGATTATGGTAGATGATAGATGATGGATGGATGGATAGATAGACAGACAGACAGACAGATAGTTGGATGGATGGATGGATAGGTAGATGGATGGATGGATGAATGAATGGATAGATAGATGCAGTAGCTAGATGATTGATACATAACGTTGGTAGGTAGGTGGGTAGATCAATAGATAGGGTAGCTAGATGACTGATAGATTATGGTAGATGATAGATGATGGATGGATGGATAGACAGACAGATAGATAGTTGGATGGATGGATGGATGGATAGGTAGATGGATGGATGGATGGATAGATAGATGCAGTAGCTAGATGATTGATATATAACGTAGGTAGGTAGGTAGGTAGGTAGGTAGATCAATAGATAGATAGGGTAGCTAGATGACTGATAAATTATGGTAGATGATAGATAGATGGATGGATGAATGGACAGAGATGTATGTATGGATGGATAGATAGATAGGCAGGTAGTTGCTTGGATGGAAGGATGGATAGATAGATGGTTGGATAGATAGACAGACGGACGGATGGATAGATGCAGTAGCTAGATGAGTAATAGATAACGTAGGTAGGTAGGTAGATAAGGTAGATGATAGATTTAGTAGATAGATGACTGATAGCTCAATAGATAGATATATTAAGTGAGTAGGTAGATATATAGATTTAGGTAGGTTATTTATTTATCGTGTCAGGCAACCAGTCAATTGTATTACATTTCTAACAGAACAAAACAAACAAACAGACAAAATACAAAATTTGTGGCTTTGGTAGTTGATTAGATGTCCTTAGACCAGTATCTGGCCACTTGGAGTGTCTCTGGTGTTGCCGCAAGGAGGAGGTCCTCCCTTGTTCATCATGTGGCGGGGCTCAGGATGCATTGCAGCAGGGGGTCAGTGGTTTGCTCTTCTCCACACTCGCATGTCGAGGATTCCACTTTGTGGCCCCATTTCTGAAGGTTGGCTCTGCATCTCGGGGTGCCCGAGCGCAGTCTGTTCAGCGCCTTCCAAGTCACCCAGTCCTCTGTGTGCCCAGGGGGGAGTCTCTCATCTGGTATCAGTTCTGGGTTTGAGCCTGCCACTTTTGGACTCTCGCTTGCTGAGGTGTTCCAGCGAGTGTCTCTGTAGATCTTAGAAAACGATTTCTTGATTTAAGTCATTGACGTGCTGGCTGATACCCAAACAGGGGATGAGCTGGAGATGTCTCTGCCTTGGTCCTTTCACTATTGGCTGCTACCCCTGCCACTTTTGGACTCTCGCTTGCTGGTGTCTCTGTAGATCTTAGAAAACGATTTCTTGATTTAAGTCATTGACGTGCTGGCTGATACCCAAACAGGGGATGAGCTGGAGATGTCTCTGCCTTGGTCCTTTCACTATTGGCTGCTACCCCCTGCCACTTTTGGACTCTCGCTTGCTGGGGTGTTCCAGCGAGTGTCTCTGTAGATCTTAGAAAACTATGTCTGGATTTAAGTCGTTGACGTGCTGGCTGATACCCAAACAGGGGATGAGCTGGAGATGTCTCTGCCTTGGTCCTTTCACTATTGGCTGCTACCCCCTGCCACTTTTGGACTCTCGCTTGCTGGGGTGTTCCAGCGAGTGTCTCTGTAGATCTTAGAAAACTATGTCTGGATTTAAGTCATTGACGTGCTGGCTGATACCCAAACAGGGGATGAGCTGGAGATGTCTCTGCCTTGGTCCTTTCACTATTGGCTGCTACCCCTGCCACTTTTGGACTCTCGCTTGCTGGTGTCTCTGTAGATCTTAGAAAACGATTTCTTGATTTAAGTCATTGACGTGCTGGCTGATACCCAAACAGGGGATGAGCTGGAGATGTCTCTGCCTTGGTCCTTTCACTATTGGCTGCTACCCCCTGCCACTTTTGGACTCTCGCTTGCTGGGGTGTTCCAGCGAGTGTCTCTGTAGATCTTAGAAAACTATGTCTGGATTTAAGTCGTTGACGTGCTGGCTGATACCCAAACAGGGGATGAGCTGGAGATGTCTCTGCCTTGGTCCTTTCACTATTGGCTGCTACCCCTGCCACTTTTGGACTCTCGCTTGCTGGGGTGTTCCAGCGAGTGTCTCTGTAGATCTTAGAAAACTATGTCTGGATTTAAGTCATTGACGTGCTGGCTGATACCCAAACAGGGGATGAGCTGGAGATGTCTCTGCCTTGGTCCTTTCACTATTGGCTGCTACCCCTGCCACTTTTGGACTCTCGCTTGCTGGTGTCTCTGTAGATCTTAGAAAACGATTTCTTGATTTAAGTCATTGACGTGCTGGCTGATACCCAAACAGGGGATGAGCTGGAGATGTCTCTGCCTTGGTCCTTTCACTATTGGCTGCTACCCCCTGCCACTTTTGGACTCTCGCTTGCTGGGGTGTTCCAGCGAGTGTCTCTGTAGATCTTAGAAAACTATGTCTGGATTTAAGTCGTTGACGTGCTGGCTGATACCCAAACAGGGGATGAGCTGGAGATGTCTCTGCCTTGGTCCTTTCACTATTGGCTGCTACCCCTGCCACTTTTGGACTCTCGCTTGCTGGTGTCTCTGTAGATCTTAGAAAACGATTTCTTGATTTAAGTCATTGACGTGCTGGCTGATACCCAAACAGGGGATGAGCTGGAGATGTCTCTGCCTTGGTCCTTTCACTATTGGCTGCTACCCCCTGCCACTTTTGGACTCTCGCTTGCTGGGGTGTTCCAGCGAGTGTCTCTGTAGATCTTAGAAAACTATGTCTGGATTTAAGTCATTGACGTGCTGGCTGATACCCAAACAGGGGATGAGCTGGAGATGTCTCTGCCTTGGTCCTTTCACTATTGGCTGCTACCCCTGCCACTTTTGGACTCTCGCTTGCTGGTGTCTCTGTAGATCTTAGAAAACGATTTCTTGATTTAAGTCATTGACGTGCTGGCTGATACCCAAACAGGGGATGAGCTGGAGATGTCTCTGCCTTGGTCCTTTCACTATTGGCTGCTACCCCCTGCCACTTTTGGACTCTCGCTTGCTGGGGTGTTCCAGCGAGTGTCTCTGTAGATCTTAGAAAACTATGTCTGGATTTAAGTCATTGACGTGCTGGCTGATACCCAAACAGGGGATGAGCTGGAGATGTCTCTGCCTTGGTCCTTTCACTATTGGCTGCTACCCCTGCCACTTTTGGACTCTCGCTTGCTGGGGTGTTCCAGCGAGTGTCTCTGTAGATCTTAGAAAACTATGTCTGGATTTAAGTCATTGACGTGCTGGCTGATACCCAAACAGGGGATGAGCTGGAGATGTCTCTGCCTTGGTCCTTTCACTATTGGCTGCTACCCCTGCCACTTTTGGACTCTCGCTTGCTGGTGTCTCTGTAGATCTTAGAAAACGATTTCTTGATTTAAGTCATTGACGTGCTGGCTGATACCCAAACAGGGGATGAGCTGGAGATGTCTCTGCCTTGGTCCTTTCACTATTGGCTGCTACCCCCTGCCACTTTTGGACTCTCGCTTGCTGGGGTGTTCCAGCGAGTGTCTCTGTAGATCTTAGAAAACTATGTCTGGATTTAAGTCGTTGACGTGCTGGCTGATACCCAAACAGGGGATGAGCTGGAGATGTCTCTGCCTTGGTCCTTTCACTATTGGCTGCTCCTTCCCGGCGGATGTCAGGTGGTGCAATACCGGCTAAGCAGTGTAAGTTATGGATAATGTGTTAAGTCAATTGTTATATGTTGTCTGGAACCACTGCTGTTTCTACTGTTTTTACTGTCTGTGAACCGCTGTGAGTCGCCTTCGGGCTTGAGATACAGCGGTATAGAAGCAAAGTAAATAAATAAATAAAATAAATAAATTTCTCCAGTGGTGTGAGGTGTAAACATCCTGTGTCTCATTCAGAGCCACATCCACTGTTTTAGTGTGGTGAGATGTGTTCCACACTGGGCATGCGTACTCAGCAGCAGAGTAGCATAGCGCAAGGGCGGGTGTCTTCACTGTGTCTGGTTGTGATCCCCAGGTTGTGCCAGTCAGCTTTTGTATGATATTGTGTCTAGCGCCCACTTTTTGCTTGATGTTCAGGCAGTGCTTCTTGTAGGTCAGAGCACGGTCCAGAGTGACTCCCAGGTACTTGGGTGCGCTGCAATGCTCCCGTGGGATTCCTTCCTTCCCAGGTAATAATCCTCAGAGCTCGGGATGCTTGTCTGTTCTTGGGATGAAAGGCGCATGCCTGTGTTTTAGATGGATTAGGGATCAGCTTGTTTTCCCTGTAATAGGCAGTAAGGGCACCTAGAGCTTCGGAGAGCTTCTGTTCAACCATCTCAAAGCTCCCTGCTTGAGCGGTGATGGCACGATCATCAGCATAGATGAAGCTCTCTGTCCGTTCTGGCAGTGGCTGGTCATTTGTGTAGATGTTGAACATGGATGGAGCAAGCACGCTCCCCTGAGGCAGACCGTTCTTCTGTGTCCGCCATCTGCTTCTCTGGCCCTGGAACTCAACAAAAAAGCTCCTGTTCGGTAGCTGATTTCCTTGAGTGGTGATGGCACGATCATCAGCATAGATGAATCTCTCTGTCCCTTCTGGCAGTGGCTGGTCATGTGTGTAGATGTTGAACATGGATGGAGCAAGCACGCTCCCCTGAGGCAGGCCAGAAACCAGAAACCAGGATGGATGTACAATATAATAACAAAATAATAATAATTTTATTATTATTATTTTATTATTATAAAAATAATAAATTATATAGATAGTTATGAACAATAATGTAATAATAATAATACCAATAATAGTATAGATGGATAACAACAATAATAATATGGGATGGATGTACAATATAATAACAAAATAATTCTTTTATCATTATTATTTATTATTATTATTATAACAAAATAATAAATAATATAGATAGATATGAACAATAATGTAATAATAATAATAATAATAACAGCAATAATAATATAGATGGATATTTTGTTATTACAGCAAAATATTAAATAATATATATATATATATGAACAATAATATTATAATAATAACAATAATAATAATAATAATATAGAAAGATATTTTTTATAACAAAATAATATATATATATATATATATATATGAACAATAATATAATAATACCAACAATAATAATATAGATGGATGGATATGAAATGATGTGCATCTACTCTGTGGATTTAATGCACTTTGGTAACACTTGAAGGGCAGAGAAACCTCCATCAGACCCGCCTTCTCCCTATTGAACGAGCGTTCTATTATTTTCCTAACTCTACGGCTCGCTCTTCCCGGCCCCGCCCCTTGACGGGGAAAGAGTTTTCCATGGGGCCCGCCTTCTCCCTATTGGAAGAGCGTTCTACATTTTTCCTATCTCTACCGCTCGCTCTTCTCGGCCCGGCCCCTTGAGGGGAAGGGCTCTCGCGAGAGTTGCTGTGTGGGGCCCGCCCAGTCTCGCGAGAGTGGCCTCCCGCCTGCCATGGCGGCCGGAGGGAGGCGTGAGGCGCGGGTGAGCCTGTGGGCCTTCGCGCTGGGCGGCTCCGTGGCCGGCCTGCCGCTGCTGCTCTCGGCCTCTCCGCCCTCGCTCCTGGCCGGGCCGGGCCTCCAGGGAAGGGCCGCCTTGGCGCTCCACGTCGCCGGAGTCAACGCCGCGCTCCTCCTCGCCTGGGGACGCCAGCCCGGAGGAGCCTACCAGGTAGGCCGCAAAGGGGCGGGGCCGGCTCCAAGCCACGCCCCCTCCGGAAGGGAGTTCTGAGTAGGAAAAGCCGAGAAGGGGCGGGGCCACGACAGGACACGCCCCCTCCGAAGGGGAACTCTGAATAGGGAAAGCCGAGGAGGGGCGGGGCCACGTCTCCAAGCCACGCCCCCTAGGGATTTCTGAGGCTTCTCCACAGAACTCAATAGGGAAAGGACTGGAGAGGGCGGGGCCAATGCGGAAGGGGCGGGGACTCATCACCAAGCCACGCCCCCTAAGGATTGCTGAGGCTTCTCCACAGAACTCAATAGGGAAAGGACTGGAGAGGGCGGGGCCAATGCGGAAGGGGCGGGGACTCATCACCAAGCCACGCCCCCTAAGGATTGCTGAGGCTTCTCCACAGAACTCAATAGGGAAAGGACTGGAGAGGGCGGGGCCAATGCGGAAGGGGCGGGGACTCATCACCAAGCCACGCCCCCTAAGGATTGCTGAGGCCTCTCCACAGAACTCAATAGGGAAAGGACTGGAGAGGGCGGGGCCAGTGCGAAAGGGGCGGGGACTCATCACCAAACCACGCCCCCTAAGGATTGCTGAGGCTTCTCCACAGAACTCAATAGGGAAAGGACTGGAGAGGGCGGGGCCAATGCGGAAGGGGCGGGGACTCATCACCAAGCCACGCCCCCTAAGGATTGCTGAGGCTTCTCCACAGAACTCAATAGGGAAAGGACTGGAGAGGGCGGGGCCAGTGCGAAAGGGGCGGGGACTCATCACCAAGCCACGCCCCCTAAGGATTGCTGAGGCTTCTCCACAGAACTCAATAGGGAAAGGACTGGAGAGGGCGGGGCCAATGCGGAAGGGGCGGGGACTCATCACCAAGCCACGCCCCCTAAGGATTGCTGAGGCTTCTCCACAGAACTCAATAGGGAAAGGACTGGAGAGGGCGGGGCCAATGCGGAAGGGGCGGGAACTCATCACCAAGCCACGCCCCCTAAGGATTTCTGAGGCTTCTCCACAGAACTCAATAGGGAAAGGACTGGAGAGGGCGGGGCCAGTGCGGAAGGGGCGGGGACTCATCACCAAGCCACGCCCCCTAAGGATTTCTGAGGCTTCTCCACAGAACTCAATAGGGAAAGGCGCGGAGGGGGCGGGGACAAGGCGAAAGGGGTGGGTCCACGACAGGACACGCCCCCTCCGGAGGGAACTCTGAATAGGGAAAGCTGAGGAGGGGCGGGGCCACGTCTCCAAGCCACGCCCCCTCAGGATTTCTGAGGCTTCTCCACAGAACTCAATAGGGAAAGGAGTGGAGGGGGCGGGACCGACTCCAAGCCACGCCCCCTCTGTGGGATTTCTGAGGTTTCTCTTGCATCCAAAGCCCCTACGCAGAGCCGGGAGGGGGCGGGGACCTGTCTCCAAGCCACGCCCCCTAAGGATTTCTGAGGCTTCCGCATCCACTCCACAGAACTCAATAGGGAAAGGCGCGGAGGGGGCGGGGCCAACGCGAAAGGAGGCGGGACTAGAGTTCCAAGCCACGCCCACCAAGGGATTTCTCAGGCTTCTCTTGTATACAAGACCCCGCCCACTCCACAGAACTGGATAGGGAAAGGCACGGAGGGGGCGGAGACAAGGCGAAAGGGGCGGGGCCGGCTCCTTAACACGCCCTCTGAGTTTGCTGAGGCTTAGCTGAAGGCCCCGCCCACTCCACAGAACTGAGTAGCGCCTATTCGAGAAGGGCGGGGCCACATCCGAGACTCCGCCCACTCCTCAGAAGTGAATAGGGAAAGGAGCGGAGGGGGGCGGGGACAAGGCAAAAGGGGGCGGGGCTGGATCCAAGCCACGCCCTCTATGGGATTTCTGAGGCTTTTCCTTGCGTTCACTCCATAGTGACTGAATAGGGACTATGCGAGGAGGGCGGGGCCACATCCAAAACCACGCCCACTCCTCAGAACTCACTAGGGAAAGCCTGCTCCCAGGCCCCGCCCACTCCAGGATTAAAGGGGCGGGGCCACTGATTACTATGCGATGAGAGTGGGCCAGTTCCAAAGCGATAAGGGGGCGGGGCCAGGCTTCCAAGGCACGCCCTCTATGGGATTTCTGAGGCTTTTCCTGCTCCTCAGGCCCCGCCCACTACAGGATTAAAGAGGCCGGACCAGTTCCAAGGCGCTGAGGGGGCGGAGCCAACGCGGAGGGGGCGGGGCTAACTCTAAGACACGCCCACCAAGGGATTTCTCAGGCTTTTCCTTTTCCCAAGTGACTGAATGGGGAACTACGCGAGGGGGGCGGGGCCACATCCAAGACCACGCCCACTCTGTAGAACTGACTAGGGAAAGGCGCGGAGGGGGCGGGGACAAGGCGAAAGGGGGCGGGGCAATCTCCAAGCCACGCACTCTATGGGATTTCTAAGTCTTCACAGTAGTGAATATGTTAGGACTAAAGGGGCGGGGCCTCCTACAGGACTGAATCAGAACTATGGGAGGAGGGCGGGGCTAGCTCCAAGACACGCCCACCAAGGGATTACTCAGGCTTTTAAAGATATAGTACAATATAGTAATATATAATACTAATAATGAGCTATGCTAATAATATATTGCATGTACATATGGTATTGATCTTAAAATTGTAATACAATATAATAATATAATATGTATTACATTTAATATTTCTAATAATATTGCAGTATAATGATATCTTACAATATAGTAATATATAATACTAAAATTATTTTATGCTAATAACATAATATATTGTATTTAATAATAATAATATAATGTACATACAATATTGATCATAAAATTGTAATATAATACTTATAATAATTATATAATAATTATTATATACTATATATTGCATGTAATATTGCAAATAATATTGCAATATTATATATTACATGTAATATTACTAATAATATTTCAGTATAATGATATAGTACAATATAGTAATATATAATACTAATATTGAGCTATGCTAATAATATAATATAGTGCATGTATGTACACATAATATTGATCATAAAATTGTAATACAATATAATACTAATAATAAAACAATAATAATTATTATATATTATGTATTCCATGTAATATAACTAATATACCTGTAATATATTATTATGTTGTATTATTATTAAAATATTACAATATAGTTCTATACAACATAATTCTAATAATAATACAATGATATAATTATGTATTCCATGTAATATAACTAATAATATTGCAGTATAATGATATAGTACAATATAGTAATATATAATACGAATATTATATAATAATATAATAATTATATATTATAATATTACTAATAGTATTGCAAATATTGTGCTGTTCTAATAATATATTATATGTACACATGATATTGTTCATAAAATTGTAATGCATTATAATACTAATACTAATATAATATAATATAATATATATTATATATTCCATGTAATATTACTAATAATATTGCAGTATAATGATATAGTACAATATAGTAATATATAATACTAATATTATTCTATGCAAGTAATATAATATACTGTATGTAATAATAATAATGATACAATGTACATACGCTATTGATCATAAAATTGTAATGCATTATAATACTAATAATATAATATAATAATATAATATATATTATATATTACATATAATATTTCCAATAATATTTCGGTATAATGATATAGTACCATAAAGTAATATAATACTAATATTGAGCTATGCTGATAATATAATATATTGTATGTACATATGATATTGATCATAAAATTGTAATACAATACAATAATATAATAATATAACAATTATATATTACATGTAATATTACTAATAATATTTCAGTATAATGATATAGTACAATATAGTAATATATACTAATATTGTGCTATGCTAATAATATATATTTTGTGCACATATGATATTGATCATAAAATTGAAATACAATATAATACTAATAATAATATAATAATTGCAGTATAATAATATTGCAGTATAGTAGTATAGTGCAATATAGTAATATATAATACTAATATTATTGTATGCTAATAATATAATGTATTGTATGTAATAATAATAATAATAATAATATAATGTACATACATACGATATTGATCATAACATTATAATACAATATAATGCTACTAATAATACAATAATATAATAATTATATATTATATATTACATGTAACATTACTAATAATATTGCAGTATAGTGTTATAGTGCAATATAGTAATATATAATACTAATATTGTGCTATGCTAATAATATAATATATTGTATGTATATATATCTTGTAAGCCACGCTTAGTCCAGGTGAGAAGGGCGGCATATAAATGTCGTAAATAAATAAATAAAATTCATATTTATTTCTATATATTGTCCCTCTTGACCCTTGGGGAGGGGTGGGTAAGAAATAATAATAATAATAATAATAATAATAATAATAATAACAACGTCTCTTCCATTGCCTTTGAGGTAGGTAAGAAATAATAATAATAATAATAATAATAATAATAATAGTAATAATTTTTATTATTATGTCTCTTCCTTTGCCTTTGAGGTAGGAAAGAAATAATAATAATAATAATAATAATAATAATAATAATTTTATTATTATGTCTCTTCCTTTGCCTTTGAGGTAGGTAAGAAACAACAACAACAACAACAACAACAATAATAATAATGTATTATTATGTCTCTTCCTTTGCCTTCCAGATTGCCATCCGGGCCTGTTTCCTGGGCTTCGCTTTCGGCTGCGGATTGTTGCTTAGCTTCGGACAATCGACTTGGAAGCATTTCGGCTGGTAAGAAGAGCGGCCTTGCCAAACTACAAATCCCATGATCCCCTAGCATTGGTTTCCCAATGTAGAGGCACCTCCCGGAGACGATGGGACGGGCCAAGATCCATGTTAACTCTCCCTTTTCCGTGCGTCTCCCTCCCTTTCGCAGGTACATGTGCTCCTTGTCTCTCTTCCATTATTCGGAGTATTTAGTGACGGCCGTCAACAACCCCAGAAGCTTGTCTTTGGACTCCTTTTTGCTCAACCACAGCTTCGAGTACAATATGGCGGCTATTTCCTCCTGGGTCGAGTTCACGGTAGAAAAATTCATGTTCCCAGGTCAGTATGAGAATGGCATTGGCCTTTTCCTTACAGGTGTTGGCTATTTGTTTGAATTCTTCTTTGGTGATTTCTCCCTTTTTCCACTTCTTGTGCATGTCTCTTTTGTGTTTTAACACAGTTAGAAGTTCTTTGGACATCCATTCTGGCTTCTTTGCACTTGTCCTATTTTTTCTCTTTGTTGGCACAGTTTGCAATTGCGCCTTGAGTATTTCACTCTTGAGAAATTCCCATCCATCCGTAACTCCCTTGTCTTTTAGTATCTGGTTCCACAGAATGCTGCTCATGATCAAGCAAGACTCCTAGATCCCTTTCAATGGACTATAAATAATAATAATAATAAAAATACCTGGTTCATGGTCAAGCAAGACTCCTAGATCCTTTTCAATGGACTATAAATAACAATAATAATAATACCTGGTTCATGGTCAAGCAAGACTCTTTCAATGGACTATATATAACTAGCGGTGAGATTTCGTCCGGTGGTTTCTCCGTTTTTGACCTCCTAATTACGCCCTTAAGCTTTATATATAGATAATAATAATAATAATAATAATAATATCTGGTTCATGGTCAAGCAAGACTCCTAGATCCCTTTCAATGGACTATAAATAACTAGCGGTGAGACTTCATCCGGTGGTTTCTCTGTTTTTGATCGCCTAATTACGCCCTTAAGCTTTTTATATATATAGATAATAATAATAATAATAATACCTGGTTCATGGTCAAGCAAGACTCCTAGATCCCTTTCAATGGACTATAAATAACTAGCGGTGAGATTTCGTCCAGTGGTTTCTCCGTTTTTGACCGCCTAATTACGCCCTTAAGCTTTTTATATATATAGATAATAATAATAATAATAATACCTGGTTCATGGTCAAGCAAGACTCCGAGATCCCTTTCAATGGACTATAAATAATAATAATAATAATAATACTACGTTGATGGTCAAACAAGACTACTAGATCCTTTTCAATGGACTATAAATAATAATACTAATAATAATACTTTGTTGATGGTCAAGCAAGACTCCGAGATCCCTCTTGGCTTCACCTCTCCTTTGTCTCCAGGCATGAAGCAGTTGACCTGGCTGAGCTCGGCCGGCCTTCTGATGGTGGTCTTTGGGGACCTGCTGCGGAAGGCGGCCATGTTGACCGCCGGCTCCAACTTCAACCACATCGTCCAGAACGAGAAGTCGGACACCCACCGGCTGGTCACCCGGGGCGTCTACGCATGGTTCCGGCACCCCTCCTACGTGGGGTGGTTCTACTGGAGCATCGGCACCCAGGTACGCCCAATGCTCTTGGGGACCAATCCCAATAATAATAATAACAATAATAATAATTGGGTAGCTAATAATAATAATGATGATGATAGTATGAGTGAATAATAATAATAATAATAATAATAGAGTAGCTAATAATAATAAGGATGATGATGATGATCATAGGAGGAACAGTGAATGATGATGATGATTATTATTATTATTGGGTAGCTAATAATAATAATGATGATAATAGTAGGAGGAAGAGTGAATAATTATTATCAATATTATTATCATCATCATTGTTCACTCTCCCTCCCATTATTAATGTTCATGATAATAACAACATATCTTAATTATTATCATCATTCCCTCTCCCACCTATTATTATCATCATCATCATCATCATCATCATCATATTGCTCTTCCATTATTATTGTTACTGGTGTTAATTATTTGCTCTCCCTCCTATTATTATTGTTATTGTTATCATTCGCTCTCCCTCTCATTATTATTACTACTGTTGTTATTATTTGCTGTCTCTCCTGTTGTTGTTGTTGTTGTTGTTATCATTCGCTCTCCCTCTCATTATTATTATTAATATTGTTAATCATTCACTCTCCTTTCTATTATTATTATTTGCTCTCACTCCTATTTTTATTATTGTTGTTATTCACTCTCCCTCTAATCATTGTGATTGTTATTATTATTATTTGCTCTCCCTCTTACTATTATTATTATTATTATTGTTATCTCCCTCCCATTATTATTGTTAATATCATCGTTCACTCCCTCCCATTATTATTATTATTATTATTATTATTATTTGCTATATTTCCCGTTGTTATTATTGTTATTATTGAGGTTGTTATCATTCTCTCTCTCTCTCTCATCATCGTCCTTACTGTAATTATCATTAACTCTCCCATTATTATTATTATTATTATTATTATTATTATTATTAGAAACATAACAAGATGAGTCCACAGCAGACAAGCTGTTGTATTGGATCACACGTCGGATACTTCCCAATTATTATTATTATTTAGTCACAGAGCCATTTGGGGGAATCACTCCCAAACGGCTCTGCGACTATTATGCGAGGAACACAGAAATACCAATTATGCCGCGGCGACTACTGGCTGTTCTATTGGATCACACGTTGGACACTTCCCAATTATTATTACTATTTAGTCGCAGAGCCATTTGGGGGAATCACTCCCAAACGGCTCTGCGACTATTATGCAAGGAACACAGAAATACCAATTATGCCGTGGCAACTACTGTCTGTTGTATTGGATCACACTTCGGACACTTCCCAATTATTATTATTTAGTTGTACAGCCATTTGGGGGAATCACCCCCAAATGGCTCTGCGACTATTATGCAAGGAACACAGAAATACCAATTATGCCGTGGCGACTACTGTCTGTTGTATTGGATCACACGTCGGACACTTCCCAATTATTATTATTTAGTCGCAGAGCCATTTGGGGGAATCACCCCCAAACGGCTCTGCGACTATTATGCAAGGAACACAGAAATACCAATTATGTCGCGGCGACTACTGGCTGTTCTATTGGATCACACGTTGGACACTTCCCAATTATTATTATTTAGTCGCAGAGGCGTTTGGGGGAATCACCCCCAAATGGCTCTGCGACTATTATGTGAGGAACACAGAAATACAAATTATGCCGCGGCGACTACTGGCTGTTGTATTGGATCACACTTCGGACACTTCCCAATTATTATTATTATTTAGTCACAGAATCACCCCCAAATGGCTCTGCGACTATTATGTGAGGAACACAGAAATACCAGTTACCAAATGGCTCTGCGACTATTGTGCGAGGAACAAAGAAATACCAATTATGCCGTGGCAACTACTGGCTGTTGTGTTGGATCACACGTCGGAAACTTCCCAATTATTATTATTTGTCGCAGAGCCATTTGGGGGAATCACCCCCTCACGGCTCTGCGACTATTATGTGAGAAACACAGAAATACCAATTATGCTGCGGCAACTACTGGCTGTTGTATTGGATCGCACGTCGGATACTTTCCACTTATTATTTAGTCGCAGAGCCGTTTGGGGGAATCACCTGCAAACGGCTCTGCAACTATTATGCGAGGAACACAGAAATACCAATTACCAAATGGCTCTGCGACTATTATGCGAGGAACACAGAAATACAGATTATGCCGCGGCCACTACTGGCTGTTGTATTGGATCACATGTCGGACACTTCCCAATTATTATTACTTAGTCGCAGAGCCATTTGGGGGAATCACCCCTCACGTCTCTGCGACTATTATGTGAGGAACACAGAAATACTAATTATGCCGCGGCTGCTACTGGCTGTTGTATTGGATCACACGTTGGACACTTCCCAATTATTATTATTTAGTCGCAGAGCCGTTTGGGGGACTCACCCCCCAAACGGCTCTGCGACTATTATGTGAGGAACACAGAAATACCAATTATGCCACGGCGACTACTGGCTGTTGTATTGGATCACACGTCGGACACTTCCCAATTATTATTATTATTTAGTCGCAGAGCCATTTGGGGGAAATCACTCCCAAACGGCAGTGCGACTATTATGCGAGGAAAATAGAAATACCAATTATGCTGTGGCGACTACTGACTGTTGTATTGGATCACACGTTGGACACTTCCCAATTATTATTACTATTTAGTCGCAGAGCCATTTGGGGGAATCCCCCCCAAACGGCTCTGCGACTATTATGCGAGGAACACAGAAATACCAATTATGCCGCAGCTACTACTGGCTGTTGTATTGGATCACACGTCTGACACTTCCCAATTATTATTATTTAGTTGCTGAGCCATTTGGGGGAATCCCCCCCAAACGGCTCTGTGTCTGTTAGGCGAGGCACACAGAAATACCAATTATGCCGTGGCGACTACTGGCTGTTGTATTGGATCACACGTCGAACACTTGCCAATTATTATTATTATTTAGTCGCAGAGCCATTTGGGGGAAATCACTCCCAAACGGCAGTGCGACTATTATGCGAGGAAAATAGAAATACCAATTATGCCGCGGCTACTACTGGCTGTTGTATTGGATCACACGTCGGACACTTCCCAATTATTATTACTATTTAGTCGCAGAGCCATTTGGGGGAATCACCCCCAAACGGCTCTGCGACTATTATGCGAGGAACACAGAAATACCAATTACTAAATGGCTCTGTGACTATTGTGCGAGGAACACAGAAATACCAATTATGCCGTGGCGACTACTGGCTGTTGGATTGGATCACACGTCGGACACTTCCCAATTATTATTATTATTTAGTCGCAGAGCCATTTGGGGGAAATCACCCCCAAACTGCACTGCGACTATTATGTGAGGAACACAGAAATACCAATTATGCCGAGGCGACTAGTGACTGTTGTATTGGATCACATGTCGGACACTTCCCAATTATTATTATTTAGTCGCAGAGCCATTTGGGGGAATCACCCCCAAACGGCACTGTGACTATTATGTGATGAACACAGAAATATCAATTACCAAATGGCTCTGCGACTATTGTGCGAGGAACACAGAAATACCAATTATGCCGTCGCGACTACTGGCTGTTGTATTGGATCACACGTCGGACACTGCCCAATTATTATTATTTAGTCGCAGAGCCATTTGGGGGAATGACCCCCAAACGGCTCTGCGACTATTATGTGAGGAACACAGAAATACCAATTATGCCGTCGTGACTACTGGCTGTTGTATTGGATCACACATCGGACACTTCCCAATTATTATTATTTAGTTGCTGAGCCATTTGGGGGAATCACCCCCAAACGGCTCTGCGACTATTATGTGAGGAACACAGAAATACCAATTACCAAATGGCTCTGTGACTATTGTGCGAGGAACATAGAAATACCAATTATGCCGCGGCACCTACTGGCTGTTGTATTGGATCACACGTCGGACACTTCCCATTTGGGGGAATCACCCCCAAACAGCTCTGCGACTATTATGCGAGGAACAAAAAAATACCAATTATGCCGCGGCAACTACTGGCTGTTGTATTGGATCACACGTCGGACACTTCCCAATTATTATTATTTAGTTGTAGAGCCATTCGGGGGAATCACCCCCAAACGGCACTGCGACTATTATGCGAGGAACACAAAAATACCAATTATGCCAGTTTTTTTTAAATTCCTGTTGTTATTTTCATCCTCTGCAGATCCTGCTGTGCAACCCCTTCTGCGCGGTGGGCTACACGCTGGTCTCGTGGCGCTTCTTCCGGGAGCGCATCGAGGAGGAGGAGCTGACGCTGGTCCACTTCTTCGGGGAGGAGTACCTGGCCTACAAGCGGAGGGTGCCCTCGGGGCTCCCCTTCATCCGGGGGGCCTCGACCGACTTCTGACTGCCCAAAGGGGGACCCCAGAGGGCATCTAGCCTGACCCTTTCCTGCAGAAAGACCTCCAACTCTGGTTTTGCATCATGATGGGAGTCGCAGGACGTCGTCGTGACCGATCCGGGTCTATTTTGGCAAAAAATGCATGCAAAGAAAGGAAGGCAATGCTGGGAAGAAGGAGAGTCATTTCCCCCCTCGGAAACATACTGGCTGTTGATGACTTGAATGTCCTCGTAGGTTGCTTCGTTATCCTATGACTTGAATTATGTATATATATATTTCCCCCAATATGAGTTTTGAATACCAAATCCTTCCTAATAAATATGTATTATTAACTTTTGATTATCCGATGAGTTGGTGACCTCCCCAAACGTTTCATTCGTTCAGCTAATAATAATAATAATAATAATAATAAAGTAAAATAATAATATATTATAATATAATAATATAATATAATAATGTACTATAATATAATAATAATGTAAAATAATAATATAACAATATAATATAATAATAATAAAGTAATAATAAAGTAATATAATATAATAATAATAATAAAGTAAAATAATAATAATATAATAATATATTATAATATATATGTATTATTATTTTTCATTATCCTATGAGTTGGTAACCTCCCCAAACATTTCATTCGTTCAGCTAATAATAATAATAATAATAATAATGTAAAATAATATAATATAATAAAGTAAAATAATAATAATAAAATAATAATAATATATTATAATATATTTGTTTATTACTTTTGATTATCCTATGAGTTGGTATCCTCCCCAAACGTTTCATTCGTTCAGCTAATAATAATAATACTAATAATAATAATGTAAAATAATAATATATAATAATATAATATAATATATAATATAATAATATATAATAATATAATATAATAATAGATAATACTAATTTAATAATAATATATAATAATATAATATATAATATAATATAATATAATAATATATAATAATATAATAATATAATATAATAATAGATAATAATTATATTATTATATTATTATATTATATTATTATTATTATATATTATAATTATTATTATTATATATTATTATTGATGGGCGTGGCCTTATATAAGCTACCCCGAGTCCCCTTGGGGTGATTTTTTTACTTTATTATTATTATATTATATATTATAATATAATATAACTTTTTATTATTATTATATTATATATTATAATATAATAATGTAATAATACATATAATAATATATAATATAATAATATATAATATAATATATTATAATATGTAACAATAATATAATATTATCTCCTTCCATCTCATCTATTATTATTATCATCATCATTATCAAGTTATAAGATAATGAGAAATATATTATTCTTAATTATTTTTATATCATAATACAATGAATATATGTAATATGTCACTCTCCCATGACATTATTATTATTATTATTATTATTATTATTATTATTATTGAGTACTTACAAAACTAAAGTTCTGGTGGTGAAAATTTCAGAACTCTTACAAAACTTTCAAAATTTAATTATTAGGTCATTATTGGTGATGTTTATAATATACGTCACTATCCCATGACTATTATTATTATTATTATTATTAAGTACTTAAAAAACTAAAGTTCTGGTGGTGAAAATTTCAGAACTCTAACAAAACTTTCAAAATTTAATTATTAGGTCATTATTGGTTATTTTTATGATACGTGTCACTATCCCATGACATTATTATTATTATTATTATTATTATTATTATTATTGAGTACTTACAAAACTAAAGTTCTGGTGGTGAAAATTTCAGAACTCTAACAAACTGTCAAAATTTAATTATTAGGTCATTATTGGTGATTTTTATGATATACGTCACTATCCCATGACATTATTATTATTATTATTATTATTATTATTATTAAGTACTTACAGATCTAAAGTTCTGGTGGTGAAAATTTCGGAACTCTAACAAAACTTTCAAAATTTAATTATTATGTCATTATTGGTGATTTTTATCATATACGTCACTATCCCATGACATTATTATTATTATTATTATTATTATTATTATTATGTACTTACAAAACTAAAGTTCTGGTGATGAAAATTTCAGAACTCTTACAAAACTTTCAAAATTTAATTATTAGGTCATTATTGGTGATTTTTATGATAGAACCAATTAGGAACTGCCATTTATAATGAAATTTTTAGTCTTTTGTTAGAGTTCTGGAATTTTCACCACTAGAATTTTCTCGGAAGGCCTTTCAAAGCGATGGAGTCGAGAGTCCAGACTAATCTGACCTTAATTCTTCTATAATCCAGTACGAGGGTGGTTTAATTATAGCAACGATAGCCACTCTTGACCTGGAGGATCTGCGAAGAACTATAAAAGGGAGATTCTCTAGAGGAAGAAATACCAATTATGCAGCAGCGACTATTATGTGAGGAAATACGGTATTGTTAAGTGATAATAATGAAAGTATTTATAGATGAAACTTCCATTGGGTAGTTTTTAAACTCCCATGCTTTCAGGGAAGGAAGGAAGAAAGGAAGGAAGGGGGAATCAGCCCCAAATGGCTCTGCGACTATTATGCGAGGAACACAGAAATACCAATCAGGCAGCAGCGACTATTATGTGAGGAAATATGATATTGTTAAGTGATAATAATGAAAGTATTTGTAGATGAAACAGGAAATAAGTACAAGTCACTTTCTTAAGTAACAGGAAGTGCAAGCCACTTCCTTAAGTAAGAGGAAGTAAGGACAAGCCCATTCCTTACATAATAGGAAGTAAGTACAAGTCACTTCCATTGTGTAGTTTTTAAACTCCCATGCTTTCAGGGAAGGAAGGAAGGGGGAATCAACCCCAAATGGCTCTGCGACTATTATGCGAGGAACACAGAAATACCAATCAGGCAGCAGCGACTATTATGCGAGGAAATATGGTATTGTTACGTGATAATAATGAAAGTATTTATAGATGAAACAGGAAATAAGCACAAGTCACTTCCTTAAGTAACAGGAAGTTCAAGCCACTTCCTTAAGTAACAGGAAGTAAATACAAGTCCATTCCTTACGTAATAGGAACTACAAGTCACTTCCATTGTGTAGTTTTTAACCTCCCATGCTTTCAGGGAAGGAAGGAAGGGGGAATCAGTCCCAAATGGCTCTGAGACTATTATGCGAGGAACACAGAAATACCAGTCATGCAGCAGCGACTATTATGCGAGGAAATATTGTATTGTTAAGTGATAATAATGAAAGTATTTGTAGATGAAAAAGGAAATAAGTACAAGTCACTTCCTTAAGTAACAGGAAGTGCAAGCCACTTCCTTAAGTAACAGGAAGTGAGTACAAATCCATTCCTTATGTAATAGGAAGTACAAGTCACTTCCATTGTGTAGTTTTTAACCTCCCATGCTTTCAGGGAAGGAAGGAAGGGGGAATCAAATGGCTCTGCGACTATTATGCGAGGAACACAGAAATACCAATCATGCAGCAGCGACTATTACGTGAGGAACACAGAAATACCAATCGTGGCGGCGACTATTATGAGAGAAAATACGGTATTGTTATTGCATTCATTGTTAGCCCATTTTCCTCTCTTTGGAAGCTGCTGTTCCTTAAGTCAGTACAAGTCACTTCCTGTAGTAACAGGAAGTAAGTGCAAGCCACTTCCTTAAGTAACAGGAAATAAGTACAAGACACTTCCATTGTGTAGTTTTTAAACTCACATGCTTTCAGGGAAGGAAAGAAGGAAGGGGGAATCAACCCCAAATGGCTCTGTGACTATTATGCGAGGAACACAGAAATGCCAATCATGCAGCGGCGACTACTATGCAAGGAAATATGGCATTGTTATTGTATTCATTGATAACCCACTTTCCTCTCTTTGGAAGCTGCTGTTCCTTAAGTAACAGGAAGTCAGTACAAGTCACTTCCTGTAGTAACAGGAAGTAAGTGCAAGCCACTTCCTTAAGTAACGGGAAGTAAGTACAAGTTACTTCCATTGTGTAGTTTTTAAACTCCCATGCTTTCAGGGAAGGAAGGAAGGGGGAATCAACCCCAAATGGCTCTGCGACTATTATGCGAGGAACACAGAAATACCAATTATGCGATTGCGACTACTGTGCGAGGAAATACGGTATTGTTATTGTATTCCTTGTTAACCCACTTTCCTCTCTTTGGAAGCTGCTGTTCCTTAAGTAACAGGAAGTCAGTACAAGTCACTTCCTGTAGTAACAGGAAGTAAGTGCAAGCCACTTAAGTAACAGGAAGTAAGTACAAGTCACTTCCATTGTGTAGTTTTTAAACTCCCATGCTTCCAGGGAACGGGAAGGATGGAAGGAAGGAAGGGGGAATCAGCCCCAAATGGCTCTGCGACTATTATGTGAGGAACACAAAAATACCAATCAGGCAGCAGCGACTATTATGCGAGGAAATACGGTATTGTTAAGTGATAATAATGAAAGTATTTATAGATGAAACAGGAAATAAGTACAAGTCACCTCCATTATGTTTTTAAACTCCCATGCTTTCAGGGAAGGAAGGAAGGAAGGAAGGAAGGAAGGAAGGAAGGAAGGAAGGGGGAATCAGCCCCAAATGTCTCTGCGACTATTATGCGAGGAACACAGAAATACCAATCATGCGGCGACGACTATTATGAGAGGAAATACGGTATTGTTATTGCATTCATTGTTAGCCCATTTTCCTCTCTTTGGAAGCTGTTGTTCCTTAAGTCAGTACAAGTCACTTCCTGTAGTAACAGAAGTAAGTGCAAGCCACTTCCTTAAGTAACAGGAAGTAAGTACAAGTCACTTCCATTGTGTAGTTTTTAAACTCCCATGCTTTCAGGGAACAGGGGAAGGAAGGAAGGAAGGGGGAATCAGCCCCAAATGGCTCTGCGACTATTATGCGAGGAACACAAAAATACCAATCATGCAGCAGCGACTATTACGTGAGGAACACAGAAATACCAATCATGCAGCGGCGACTACTATGCAAGGAAATATGGTATTGTTATTGTATTCATTGATAACCCACTTTCCTCTCTTTGGAAGCTGCTGTTCCTTAAGTAACAGGAAGTCAGTACAAGTCACTTCCTGTAGTAACAGGAAGTAAGTGCAAGCCACTCCCTTAAGTAACAGGAAATAAGTACAAGTCACTTCCATTGCTTTCAGGGAAGGAAGGAAGGGGGAATCAACCCCAAATGGCTCTGCGACTATTATGCGAGGAACACAGAAATACCAATCATGTGGCGGCGACTATTATGCGAGGAAATACGGTATTGTTATTGTATTCCTTGTTAACCCACTTCCCTCTCTTTGGAAGCTGTTGGAAGAGCCAAATGGCTCTGCGACTGTTATGCGAGGAACACAGAAATACCAATCATGCAAAAGCGACTATTATGTGAGGAAATATATTATTGTTAAGTGATAATAATGAAAGTATTTATAGATGAAATAGGATTCGAGAGCTTTGGTCATTTCCTATAGAAAAGTTCAGACAAATGAATTTATATTATTATTATTATTATTATTATTATTATTATTATTATTATTAATTAGCTGATTCGTTTACTTCGAGTCATAAGTGAAATTTATTTGGGGGGGAATATTTTGTGACCTCAAGAGGCTGAGAAGATATAAACGGGTTTTTTTGCTTTTCTCGACCACTCAGCGGCAGAACGGGGAGCAATTTAGTTTTATTTTTATTAATAAAAGGAATTATTAAATTAATGAAAAATAATTATTTTTTAAGAAACCCTTTTTTTAACCAAAAAAACCTTTCTCCCCTTTTTTCCTTTCTCAAATAAATAAATAAAATGATGCGTCAATCGATGGAATACTCATTTTATTGATTTTTAATTAATTCGTAATTAATGTTAATTAATTCATAATTTTTTAATTAATTTGTAATTTCCGATTTAAATAACTTTTCTCTAGAGATGACGTTTTCCTGGTCCTTCTCTGCCACCTAGTGGACACTCCTGGCAATGCAACGACTCTAAAGTCAGCCTTTCGTATCCACGGATTGTGTATCCGCTTGGAAATGTAATTATATCTATTTGGGAGTTGTAGTTAATGGGATGTATAGTTCACCTACAATCAGAGAGCATGCTGAACTCCACCAATGATGGAACTGAACCAAACGTGGCACACAGAACTCTCCTGACCAAACACTACAAGGGTTTGATGCATATTGACCTTGAGTTTGGGAGTTGTAGTTAACCTTGAGTTTGGGAGTTGTAGTTAATGGGTTTTATAGTTCACCTACAATCAGAGAGCATGCTGATCTCCACCAATGATGGAATTGAACCAAACGTGGCACACAGAACTCCCCTGACCAAGGGTTTGATGGGTATTGATCTTGAGTTTGGGAGTTGTAGTTAATGGGATTTATAGTTCACCTACAATCAGAGAGCATTCTGAACTCCACCAATGATGGAATTGAACCAGACGTGGCACACAGAACTCCCCTGACCAAACACTACAAGGGTTTGATGGGTATTGACCTTCAGTTTGGGAGTTGGGAGTTGTAGTTAATGGGATTTATAGTTCACCTACAATCAAAGAGCATTCTGAACTGCACCAATGATGGAATTGAACCAAACGTGGCACACAGAACTCCCTTGACCAAACACTACAAGGGTTTGATGACCTTGAGTTTGGGAGTTGTAGTTAATTGGAATTATAGTTCACCTACAATCAGAGAGCATGCTGAACTCCACCAATGATGGAATTGAACCAAACGTGGCACACAAAACTCCCTTGACCAAACTCTACAAGGGTTTGATGGGTATTGACCTTGAGTTTGGGAGTTGGGAGTTGTAGTTAATGGGATTTATAGTTCACCTACAATCAAAGAGCATTCTGAACTCCACCAATGATGGAATTGAACCAAACATGGCACACAGAACTCTCCTGACCAAGAGAAAACACTAGAAGGGTTTAATGGGCATTGACCTTGAATTTGGGAGTTGTAGTTCACCTACATCCAGGACTCCCATGACCAACAAAAACAAAGTATTCGCTGTGACCATAAAAGTGAATGAGTGTAAACAAACGCCATGTTCGACATGGGTCTTGTGAGGCCATAATTACTTAACAGGATGCTAGACGTAGTCTTCAATGTGCATGACCAATCGGCCATGCATTCGATGCTCCTTGCTGTACGTTTATCAAATTAATATGCTAATGAGATTCACACCCACCACACAGGTGTGTGTTTCACAACGTCTTCCGCTTCTGTCGAGTCAGGTTTTGATCTTTCCGCGGGTGACGAGCAGACGTTCTCTGCAGAATACGTTAAATAATTCAGAACAATGGGAATTTAAATAATGCGACACCTTCAGAATCACCTGACGTAGTGTTTGAAGGAACTGTGCAATTATGCGCAAAAGAGAGCCATCATGATCATGGGAAGATCAACAGTCTGATAGCAACCAATACGTCTCCAAGTCAATAATGTATGATTATAGTCCCGTGGTGGACATCCAGGATGCATCGTGGACATCAGCTGTTGTTGTTTCCGATCTAGTTTCCGATGATGGAAAAATCATACGAGGGTTGAATGAAAAGTAATGCCTGCACCTTCGTTACTGTCGCAACTCAGGATAGATTCACCTTGCTCAAGACACCACCACACACCGAGGCTGTAGGTTTTGTAGTTTATTGAGAAAAAGCAAAATCAAAACAGAGAAATAACAATAGGCAAAACAGAGTCTTAAAAGCAAAGGCGAGTATGCTTTCGAAGGATTTTAGAGCTCTTTCTACTGCCACGTATATGTGGAGCTTGGTCTCGCTAGGAGACCACTTGCCGTGTGCGATGAGACCCCGAGAATGGGCCCCCCAACCCGTTAGCGAAGAGTCTGTTGTAATTGTCAGTGTAGGAGTAGGGAACTGGAACAAGAGGCCTGCACAGACCCATTGAGGTTGTGTCCACCATAACAGGGAGCAGCAGACTTGTTCTGGCAAGGTAAGCCTGACACCAGGATTGTCCTTGAGGGGGTTGAAAACTGACCCAAACCAAGCCTGCGGGGGGCGCATCCTGAGACGCAAGAAGGGGGTCACTGCCGTGGTCATGGCCATGTGTCCCAGAAGAACCTGGATCTGCTTGGCCCTTACAGTTGGACATTCCAATGCCAACCTGATGTGGTCTTTGTGACGATGTGTAAGTTTTATTTCTTTGGTTATGTGTAGTTTGGACAGTGGTTTAGGGATGGTAAGTATGGGAGATTATGTTTTGTGGGAGAAGGTGGCTTGGTGTTAGCTGAGTTGCCATAGCAACAGGGGCGGAGCCAACTGCCTCTTCAGGAGGCAGCTGTTTTTAAAAGCCAGTTGTAAGCCGGTGAGCTACAGGAAGGGACTGATTTCTCTAGTGGGAGAAACAGGGAATTAGTCAGTACGCCAGTGAGCTGCTGAGAGGACTGGGTCTCTGGGTGGAGATTCAGGGAATGTGTCTGTAGCCAGTGTGCTATAGGGAATTCTGTTAAAATAAGCCTTTTAGCTTATTTGTTATATTAGGGTAGTTGTCCAGAAGGGTTACATCTGCTTAAAGAAACTTCTTGAAGACTGTGCCTGAGATTACTCATGAAACCTTTCCAATGTTACCATCAAGATTTGTGCCTCTTTTGAAGAAACAGTTAAACATGTTATACTCATGTTAAAATAATCTTGTTACTGTTCTTCCTCAAGCCTTGCCTGATACAGTTTCTCCTAAGTTGAACAGCCTGCAATAGTGAAGTCAGCCAGAGACAGTAAACGCTACGCTATCCACTGAATAAAAACTTTTGTAATTAACAGTCCCTTTATAAAATAGCTCCTAGGTTGATATTGATCGTTGCCCGGCTTCCCTCATAGATTAGGTGGCAGTGGGTGTTTTACCACTTGCACCTTCACAATTGGTGGCAGCAGTTTAACAACTTCTTTACAGTCTTGTAGGTTGAAGAATCGGTCGCCAGGTAGGTATGCCCTCTCTATGCGAGTCCAGAAGGGCCCCAATAAATTGGATTTGGCGAGACGGGACTAGGGATGACTTCTCCAGGTTGACCACCAGCCCTAAAGACTGCAGGAGACACAGAATAACAGGCATGCTTTTGTAATTGTATGATCTAGAAACGATCAGCCAATCATCAATATAGGGATAAACTACTATGTGTGCGCAGGTGCGCTACTACTGCTATGCATTTGGTAAACACCCACGGGGCAGTACTCAGTCCAAACGGGAGCACATTATAGCAGAAAGCCCTATTTCCCACCATAAACGCTAGAAATCTCCAGTGATAAAGGTTCACCTTGCTCAAGACACCACCACACACCGAGGATGTAGGTTTTGTAGTTTATTGAGAAAAAGCAAAATCAAAACAGAGAAATAACAATAGGCAAAACAGGCAAGGTATCCAGGTTTCCAAAGGCAAATAACATGAAGCATAACCCTTAAGCATTAGTTAAACAAGGGTCCATGGCAGCAAGACAAGGTTTCCAAAAATCAGGATCAAAATCAAAGTCCCAAAGAGCCAGAAGCTTTCCGCGAAAGCCAAGGTAATTCCACAGAAGTTAACAGGGTAAAAGCAATATTGGACTGACAGAGAATGCCCTTCGACAAGATCATTAAATAAGTTTCCCAAACAAAGGCATTACGTTGACCTCTAGCTTCCCACTTGTTGGCAAGGTGTGCGCTTCTTCGAACTCTTAATTGCAACCGGTCTTCTCTAATCAAATCTCCACTACTATCTTCAAGGACAGTTAGCTCATTATCTTCACCCGGCCGGGCCTGGTCACCCTGGGAACCAAAAGGCCCGATGCTCCCAGAAGGAGCCTCCACTTGGAGCTCTGAAGTTTCACTATCTTTATCTGAAAACACATTCTTTTCTCTGAGGAACAGAAATGTTGTCTCTTCTTCAAAATCAACACAATCTGCACCATTTGTCCCACTAACTGGAACATGTTCAGAAATCTGTAACCCATCATTCTCCTCGTCCTGTTCAGAAATCTCAGGCTCAGACTGAACCACAATAGTTACTTGGCTTTGGATGGGAATATTTTAATAAACCAAACGCAGAAATAATCCTTAGAATGTGCTCTTTAACTACCACTATTCACTTTCCCACATAATTACCAGACAATTGGATACATTTCTGCCAGCGATGAACCATTTCTAATCCCTCCAGCATGTTCGCTTGGTTATGGGGGTTCTGTGAGCCAATTTACGAGGGTTGACCAAGGGCCACTTGACCAGGGGCCACTTTGACTAAGGGCCACTTGACCAGGGACCACCTTGACCAGGGACCACTTTGATCAGGGACCACTTGAGCAGGGACCACTTTGACCAAGGGTCACTTTAACCAGGGACCACTTTGACCAGAGACAACTTTGACCAGGGTTCACTTGACCAGGGACCACGTTGACCAGGGACCACTTTGTCCAGGGACCACTTTGTCCAGGGACCACTTTGACCAAGGGACACTTTAACTAGGAACCACCTTGACCAGGGACCACTTTGTCCAGGGACCACTTTGACCAGGGACCACTTGACCAGGGACCACTTTGACCAGGACCACTTGACCAGGGACCACCTTGACCAGGGACCACTTTGACCAGGGACCACTTGAGCAGGGACCATTTTGACCAAGGGTCACTTTAACCAGGGACCACTTTGACCAGAGACAACTTTGACCAGGGCTCACTTGACCAGGGACCACCTTTGACCAGGGACCACTTTAATCAGGGATGACTTTGACCAGAGACCACTTTGACCAGGGTTCACTTGACCAGGGACCACTTTGACCAGGGACCACTTTGACCAGGGACCACTTTGACCAGGGACCACTTTGACCAGGAACCACTTTGTCCAGGGACCACTTTGACCAGGGACCACTTTGACCAAGGGTCACTTTAACCAGGGACCACTTTGACCAGGGACCACTTTGACCTGGGACAACTTTGACCAAGAGTCACTTTAACTAGGGACCACTTTGACCAGAGACCACTTTGACCAGGGTTCACTTGACCAGGGACCATTTTGACCAAGGGTCACTTTAACCAGGGACCACTTTAACCAGGGACCACTTTGACCAGAGACCACTTTGACCAGGGACCACTTTGACCAGAGACCACTTTGACCAGGGTTCACTTGACCAGGGACCACTTTGACCAGGGACCACTTTGACCAGAGACCACTTTGACCAGGGACCACTTGAGCAGGGACCATTTTGACCAAGGGTCACTTTAACCAGGGACCACTTTGACCAGAGACAACTTTGACCAGGGCTCACTTGACCAGGGACCACTTTGTCCAGGGACCACTTTGTCCAGGGACCACTTTGACCAAGGGACACTTTAACTAGGAACCACCTTGACCAGGGACCACTTTGTCCAGGGACCACTTTGACCAGGGACCACTTGACCAGGGACCACTTTGACCAGGACCACTTGACCAGGGACCACCTTGACCAGGGACCACTTTGACCAGGGACCACTTGAGCAGGGACCATTTTGACCAAGGGTCACTTTAACCAGGGACCACTTTGACCAGAGACAACTTTGACCAGGGCTCACTTGACCAGGGACCACCTTTGACCAGGGACCACTTTAATCAGGGATGACTTTGACCAGAGACCACTTTGACCAGGGTTCACTTGACCAGGGACCACTTTGACCAGGGACCACTTTGACCAGGGACCACTTTGACCAGGGACCACTTTGACCAGGAACCACTTTGTCCAGGGACCACTTTGACCAGGGACCACTTTGACCAAGGGTCACTTTAACCAGGGACCACTTTGACCAGGGACCACTTTGACCTGGGACAACTTTGACCAAGAGTCACTTTAACTAGGGACCACTTTGACCAGAGACCACTTTGACCAGGGTTCACTTGACCAGGGACCATTTTGACCAAGGGTCACTTTAACCAGGGACCACTTTAACCAGGGACCACTTTGACCAGAGACCACTTTGACCAGGGACCACTTTGACCAGAGACCACTTTGACCAGGGTTCACTTGACCAGGGACCACTTTGACCAGGGACCACTTTGACCAGAGACCACTTTGACCAGGGACCACTTGAGCAGGGACCATTTTGACCAAGGGTCACTTTAACCAGGGACCACTTTGACCAGAGACAACTTTGACCAGGGCTCACTTGACCAGGGACCACCTTTGACCAGGGACCACTTTAATCAGGGATGACTTTGACCAGAGACCACTTTGACCAGGGTTCACTTGACCAGGGACCACTTTGACCAGGGACCACTTTGACCAGGGACCACTTTGACCAGGGACCACTTTGACCAGGAACCACTTTGTCCAGGGACCACTTTGACCAGGGACCACTTTGACCAAGGGTCACTTTAACCAGGGACCACTTTGACCAGGGACCACTTTGACCTGGGACAACTTTGACCAAGAGTCACTTTAACTAGGGACCACTTTGACCAGAGACCACTTTGACCAGGGTTCACTTGACCAGGGACCATTTTGACCAAGGGTCACTTTAACCAGGGACCACTTTAACCAGGGACCACTTTGACCAGAGACCACTTTGACCAGGGACCACTTTGACCAGAGACCACTTTGACCAGGGTTCACTTGACCAGGGACCACTTTGACCAGGGACCACTTTGACCAGAGACCACTTTGACCAGGGTTCACTTGACCAGGGACCACCTTGACCAGGGACCACTTTAACCAGGGACCACTTTGACCAGGGACCACTTTGACCAGAGACCACTTTGACCAGGATTCACTTGACCAGGGACCACCTTGACCAGGGACCACTTTGACCAGGGACAACCTTGACCAGAGACCACTTTGACCAGGGACCACTTTGTCCAAGGGTCACTTGACCAGGGACCACTTTGACCAGGGACCACTTGAGCAGGGACCACTTTGACAAAGGGTCACTTTAACCAGGGACCACTTTGACCAGGGACCACTTTGACCAGGGTTCACTTTAACCAGGGTCCACTTGACCATGGACCACTTTGACCAGGGACCACTTTGACCAGGGACCACTGACCAAGGGCCACTTTAACCAGGGACCACTTTGACCAGGGACCACTTTCCAACATTAGTACCAAAAGGGTTATGAATCAGTTTTTGGTCAACATTCGATTCGGTTATTGGGGCTCTGATTCAGAAGTTTGCATTGGATAGACCACATCAGCTCTAGTTTCTGATACAGAACATATGCCATTCAGTAGCCGCCATCTGCTCGACCACAGCATATTTAATATTTTTGTTTAGGCTGTGTTATTTTCAGTAGTAGTAATGGTGAGGCCACGAACCATATTTCATTTTGTTGCGTACCACCGGTGGTCCACGGACCTCTATAGTCCGTGGACTATAGACATTGCTGACATTGCCAATGACATCCTTGCTATTAAGAAGGACCACAATGTCTTTGAGTCAACGAAAAAGGTGAAGGTGACCAACGTTGAGCACAAACTCGCCAAGAAACGGCTCCAACCATTCGCATCTAATCAAGCTTTGCCGGCCAGGTTCACCAACCAGACTGATCAGTGCCGCAAGGTGTCATCAAGTTTGTGGTCGCGGAGCCCCGAACGCCTTCTCCCTGTGCTAATTTAGGCGGCTCCGTTGTGTCGAGAGAAACCGCATACCAAAGCGGGAGTTTGCTGATCAGCACCCTGAGAAGGCAGCCGAAATTAAGACGATCACAGCACAGCTGAAGGTTGCTCAATGCAGTGTCAACAAAGCATGCACCATCTTGACTGTAGAATCATTGAATCAACGAGTTGGAAGAGACCTCCTGGGCCATCCTCCAGTCCAACCCCATTCTGCCAAGAAGCAGGAATATTGCATTCAAATCACCCCTGACAGATGGCCACCCAGCCTCTGTTTCAAAGCTACCAAAGAAGGAGCCTCCACCACACTCCGGGGCAGAGAGTTCCACTGCTGAACGGCTCTCACAGTCAGGAAGTTCTTCCTCATGTTCAGATGGAATCTCCTCTCTTGGAGTTTGAAGCCATTCTTCCATTGCGTCCTAGTCTCCAAGCAGAGGTGGCCCTAGGTAATTTTCAACGGTAAACAAACAGTATTTTGGCGCCCCCCCCCAAACAAACATTGAGATATAGTTTCTGTCCATCGTGGGAGTTCTGTGTGCCATATTTGGTTCAATTCCATCATTGGTGGAGTTCAGAATGCTCTTTGATTGTAGGTGAACTTGTAGGTACATCCCAGTAACTACACTTCCTGCACTTGCTCCCTTGCCTGGCCCACTTTGGGTCTGGAGGCGTGCCTGAGGACCCCAGCATGTGCACCAAAAGTCACCTGTTCTCCTGACTTTCTCCTCAGTCATTGGGACCGAGAGAGAGAGAGAGAGAGAGGTGGAGATGCCCACCTTTCCTGAAGGTAGGCGCAAAAACAAAGGAGGGAGCGGAGGTGGGAGATACCTCCAGCCGGAGGGGCTCTCTCTCTCTCTCTCTCTCTCTCTTGGTCCCAATGGCTGAAGAGAAAGTCAGGAGAAGAGGCGACTTTTGGCGCACACACTGGGGTCTTCAGACATGCCTCCGGCCCCAAAGTGGGCCAGGCATGGCGGCTCCGCCCCTTGGCCCACCCGCGGATTGGGGAGAGGAGAGGCGACGGGTGGAGCGCCTGGGAATCAGGAAAGGGAGCCGGTCATGGGGAAGGGATCGAACGCGGAGAACGATTTAGCGCCGGCTCTGCTCGCGCACCCGGTGGCCGGGTGGAGAGGGAACGAGAGGGGCTAAGCGAGGCTCAAGGGCCCGGCCCCTTTGGGAAGAGGATCGCCTGGCAGCGAGGCAAAAAAGCTGAGGCTCCCCCCGGACTGCTAGGGCTGTTGTGAGCTGAGGGGTCGCTCCTCAAGTGGCGGTCGAGGGGCATTTACAGAGGCACCTCTGCGCCCCTGGCAAAAAAAAGAGTGTTCTGCGACTGCTTACTTCGCGTAATGGACGAGCCGCCCCTGTCTCCAAGCTTGCTCCCTCCTCCCTGTGGCTTCCTCTCACATATTTATACATGGCTCTCATGTCTCTTCTCAGCCTTTTCTTCTTCAGGATAAACATGCCCAGCTCCTTAAGCCGCTCCTCATAGAGCTTGTTCTCCAGACCCTTGATCATTTGAGTCGCCCTCCTCTGGACACATTCCAGCTTGTCAATATCTCCCTTCAGTTGTGGTGCCCAGAATTGGACACAATATTCCAGGTAAAGTGCTCTAACCAAAGCAGAATAGAGCATGAGGAGCATGACTTCCCTGGATTCTAGACACTATAGAGGCCAAAATCCTGTTGGCTTTTCTTGCCACCACATCACATTCCTGGCTCATGTTTAACTTCCTCTCCACGAGGACTCCAAGATCTTTTCCACACATACTGCTCTCGTGCCAGGCCTCATCGTCCCCCATTCTGTCTCTTTGCATTTCGGTTTTTTTCCTGCCTAAGTGGAGTCTCTTGCATTTGTCCCTGTTGAACTTCATTTTGTTAGTTTTGGCCCTTCATCTCTCTAATGTGTCAAGGAATCTCTAATAACAAGTCCCAGAAGCACTTTAGTAGAACTAAAATTGCCGCACACTGCACACGGCACTTACCCTATAATCCCTACGTATCACCTGTCACATCAGCACTTTTAATCTTGTACCCATTACTCTGGCCCAGCCCAGTTTTATAGTGTCTTGATGTATTGTTTATTGCTTGTTGTTAATATTGCTTTAACTGTTTTTAATTTGCTTTGGGTGTTGTATTGTTGTGTTGTGTTTGGAGGCCTTGGCCTATGTAAGCCGCATCGAGTCCTTCGGGAGATGTTAGCGGGGTACAAATAAAGATAATAATAATAATAATAATAATAATAATAATAATAATAATAGGGATCTTTTATAGAAGACTTCCACCCTGCAATGTTCCATGACAAAATGTTGAATTTGTGCTGGTCATCCATTTGTCAGTTTTGGGAGCAGCCAGGGGTGTCAAGGAGACTCGGGGCAGCTTACATGAGGCCACGCCCAACAACACATCAGTAAAACAACAAGACAATAAAACAGTACAAATAAAGCCAAGAAGCAGGAAAATCACATTCAAAGCACCCACGACAGATGGCCATGTGTTTGAAAGCCTCCAAAGAAGGAGCCTCCACCACCACCTCCACCTTTCTCCCTCGGGGTAATACATAAACAAATAGACCCGCTCACGTTGTCAATGTGTTGCCTCCCGGAAATCCCAGTCCTCCCCCGATGCTAATTTCTCATGTGATAATGTCATTTGATAATGCTTATCATTGCCACACGTATGGCATAACCTTGGAATGTGGGGAAGAACGTGTCCCAACCGCCTGTGAAGACGGGTCCTTAACCGATTAGACATACCTATATATCGATGACTGGCGAAGAGAATGACCATTGGCCTAAATGTGCATATGGAACACGCATGCCATTCATCGAAAGTATGTGTCCGGCGGGCGGACACGCATTGCTGATAAGGGATGCAACCGTGTTTGTCATCCATAAAGGCTTCTAAAGCCTTCGAAAGAGGCCCTAAACAACATCTAAAAGGCACCAAATGGGCAAAGTGGCCCCTGGCACACACTAAAGAGGCCCTTAACAACTCCTAAAGGCACCAAATGGGCAAAGTGGTAATATAATATTGTCTCTCCTTGTTAGAGCTATTGGCATGAAACTTGCTATGATTATGGAAAATGTATGTATGTATATATTTATGTATGTATTTTCCAAGATGGCACCCACTTCCAGAGATCATTATGACTCCCACCGATGATAAGATCTGGACCAAACTTGTCACACATACCCAACATCATCATCATCATCGTGTTTATTTATACTTTGCTTTTTCTCTCCACAAAGTGGACTGAAAGCAGCGAACACAACCAACAAAATACTAGTGGGGTTTGGAGAGGATGGATCCAAGATGATGGGAGTTGTAGTCCTCCCACTTTCAGAGAGCACTGTGACTCCCACTGTCAATGGTTTTGGACCAAACCTTGCATGAACATCCATCATGACCAACAGAAAACACTGGTGAGGTTTGGAGAGGATGGATCCAAGATGATGGGAGTTGTAGTCCTCCCACTTTCAGAGAGCACTGTGACTCCCACTGTCGATGGTTTTGGACCAAACCTTGCATGAACATCCATCATGACCAACAGAAGACACTGGTGAGGTTTGGGAAGGATGGAACTGAGATGATGGGAGTTGTAATCCACCCACTTTCAGAGAGCACTCTGACTCCCACTGATGATGGATTTGGACCAAACCTGGCATACACACCCACACTGACCAAAATAAAACACTGTTGGCGTTTGGGGAGGATGGACCCGAGATTATGGGAGTTGTAGTCCACCCACTTTCAGAGAGCACTGTGACTCCCATTGACTATGGATTTGGACCAAACTTGGCAGACACACCCATCATGAGCAACTGATAACACTGGTGGGGTTTTGGGGAGGATGGAACTGAGATGATGGGAGTCGTAGTCCTCCCACTTTCAGATAGCACTATGACTCCCACTGATTATGGATTTGGACCAAACTTGGCACACATTGAAGTAAGTTGAGGAGCAGAAGAAGAGAGTAGGTGGAGGAGATATTTGAAAACCAGCTAAAATATTTGGGACAGTTGAGGATTAACAAAAAGCTGACCTTGCCAAATTCTCTAACGCAAGCGGATTAACGGAGGCCCATCTGTCATGAGAAATGGCAATTCTGATCCATCTGCAGAGGTAGGAACTGAGTCATTGAGTTTGTGGCACGCTACGGTACAAGAACCCTACCTATTACACACAGAAGAAAAGGAACCTTCTCAGGAAAAGCACAATCAAAGCATCCCCAACAGATGGCCATCCAACCTCTAGCTTAAAAGCCTCCAAAGAAGAAGCTTCCACTGGATTATGAAGCAGAGAATTCCACAGTTGAACAGCTGTTTGGATTAGGATGCTAGGAAATGAGTT
>NC_090033.1:18731161-18753661 GCF_037176765.1 Anolis sagrei
GGTCAATGCGACTCAAGCACCTTATGTGGCAGGTATTAGCTTGTTCAGTAGACTCTCCTCTACAGTTCCATTTTGGTGGGAAGCCTTACCATTGAACGGTTGTGTTGTTAAAGTGAAAAGTAATGCCTCCATCTCCGTAACTCCTCAACAGATGGCAGTACTGGTATGCGTCAGGTACTGGCTTGTTCAGTAGACTCTCCTCTACAGTTCCATTTTGAGGGAAGCCTTAGCATTGCACGGTTGTGTTGTTAAAGTGCAAAGTATAAAACCCTGCGCAGGGTTCCATACTTTGCACTTTAACAACACAACCGTTCAATGTTAAGGCTTCCTGCCAAAATGGAACTGTAGAGGAGAGTCTACTGAACAAGCCAGTACCTGCCGCATACCAGGACTCCATGTCTGCGCAGGATTTAATGACTGCATGTTGCTTAAGTTGCATTGATTGACCGCCTGCACAGGGTTCCATACTTTGCACTCTAACAGGGGCGGCTCGTCCATTACGCGAAATAAGCGGTCGCAGAACACTTTTTTTGCCAGGGGTGCAAAGGCGCCTCTGTAAATGCCCCTCAACCGCCACTTGAGGAGCGCCCCCTCATCTCACAACAGCCCTAGCAGTCCGGGGGGAGCCTCGGCTTTCTTGCCTCACTGGCGGGTGATCCTCTTCCCAAAGGGTCTCACCTAGCCCCTCTCGTTCCTGCTCCACCCGGCCACCGGGTGCGCAAGCAGAGCCGGCACTCAATCCTTCTCTGCGTTCGATCCCTTCCCCATGACTGGCTCCCTTTCCTGATCCCCCAGCACTCCACCCGCCTCCTCTCCTCTCCCCAATCCGCGGGTGGGCCAAGGGGCGGAGCCGCCACGCCTGGCCCGCTTCGGGTCCGGAGGCATGTCTGAAGACCCCAGCGTGCGCACCAAAAGTCGCCTCTTCTCCTGACTTTCTCTTCAGCCATTGGGACCAAGAGAGAGAGAGAGAGAGAGAGAGAGCCCCTCCGGCTGGAGTTGTCTCCCACCTCCACTCCCTCCTTTGTTTTTGCGCCTTCCTTCAGGAAAGGTGGGCATCTCCACCTCTCTCTCTCTCTCTCTCTCTCGGTCCCAATGGCTGAGGAGAAAGTCGGGAGAAGAGGTGACTTTTGGTGCACACGCCGGGGTCTTCAGGCACACCTCCGGACCCAAAGCGGGCCAGGCAAGGGAGCAAGTGCGGCAAGTGTAGTTACTGGGATGTATAGTTCACCTACAATCAAAGAGCATTCTGAACTCCACCAGTGATGGAATTGAACCAAATATGGCACACAGAACTCCCACGACAAACAGAAAATCTATATATCGATGATTGGTTGGTGTGGGGCGCCAAAATACTGTTTGCTTACCGTTGAAAATTACCTATGGCTGCCTCTGCACTCTAACAACACAACCGTCCAATGCTAAGGCTTCCTGCCAAAATGGAACTGTAGAGGAGAGTCTACTGAACAAGCCAGTACCTGCCACAAACGTTGCTTAAGTCGCACTGACCGACCGTCTGCACAGGGTTCCATACTTTGCACTTTAACAACACAACCGTCCAATGCTAAGGCTTCCCGCCAAAATGGAACTGTAGAGGAGAGTCTACTGAACAAGCCAGTATCTGCCGCATACCGATATTGCCATCTGTTGAGGAGTTACGAAGCTGGAGGCATTACTTTTCATTCAACTCTCGTAAGTCTACCGAATCTGCGTACTTACCCCTACTTTTCTGTAAATTCCATTGTGATGCTTGCATTGGATTGCACACCTTCGCCCGACGCTGTTGGGCATTCCTATGGGCGGTCTCCTAGGCTCTACTTCAGCAGGGATCCCATCAGGTCCGCTGGCTTTGTTATTTTTTCGCTGCATTTTCTCCCTCATCGCAATCTAGGCTTTCGCAATTGAGTTTATCTTTAATTTATTGATGCTCATCACGAAAAGGTTCTGCACACTGGAAAGCCACACCTTTCCACTGTGCAGAACATTACTTACTTAGGCGATTCCTCGTCGTCCGAGGATGATGGTCCTCCGAGTGTAGTGTCCTGGCGGTGCGTCCGTAGTTGACTGTGGAGCCCAATTCTCGATCTTTTCCCGCAGTTTCCAGGTGGAAGGCAGTCCCAGTTGGCGCCTTCCTCTTGGCACGTTTCTCTCTTTCGCCCTCCATTCGAGCCTCTTCAAAATCCGCAGCACTGATGGTCACAGCTGACCTCCAACTGGACTTCCCAGTTCTCAGTGTCTATGCCAGAGTTTTTATGGTTGGCTCTGAGCCCGTCTTTCAATCTCTTTTCCTGCCCACCAACATTCCATTTTCTGTTCATGAGTTCGGAATAGAGCAATTGCTTTGGGAGACGGTGGTCAGGCATCCGGACAACGTGGCTGGTCCAGCGGAGTTGATGGCAGAGGACCATCTCTTCAATGCTGGTGGTCTTTGCTTCTTCCAGCACGCTGACGTTTGTCCACCTGTCTTCCCAAGAGATTGGCAGGATTTTCCGGAGGCGGCACCGATGGAATCATTCCAGGAGTTGCATGTGACATCTGTAGACAGTCCACGTCTCACAGGCATAGAGCAGGGTTGGGAGGACAATAGCTTTGTAAACGAGCACCTTGGTCTCCCTATGGATGTCCCGGTCCTCAAACACTCTCTGCTTCATTCGGAAAAATGCTGCGTTCGCAGAGCTCAGGCGGTGTTGTATTTCGGTGTCAATGTTGATGTCTGTAGACAGTCCACGTTTCACAGGCATATAGCAGGGTTGGGAGGACAACAGCTTTATAAACAAGCACCTTAGTATTCCTACGGCTGTCCCGGTCCTCAAACACTCTCTGCTTCATTCAGAAGAATGTTGCACTCGCACAGCTCAGGCGGTGTTGTATTTCAGTGTCAATGTTGACCTCTGTAGACAGTCCACATCTCACAGGCATATAGCAGGGTTGGGAGGACAATAGCTTTATAGACAAGCTGGTATCCCTACGGATGTCCCAGTCCTCAGACACTCTCTAATTCATTCGGAAAAATACTGCACTTTGGTTTTCTCGATGTTTAATGACAGGCCGAGCTTCTCTTATGCTTCTGCGAAGGTGTTTAGAGTGGCTTGTAGGTCTTCTTCTGAATGTGCACAGATGACATTGTCATCAGCATACTGGAGTTCTATAACATGTTGTAACCTTGGTTTTGGCTTTCAGTCTGCTGAGGTTAAACAGCTTGCCATGATTTCCACTCCGGTGGGAAGCTTCCCATCAACAACGATGAAGATGGAGAATAAGATTGGAGCAATAATAACACATCCATGTTTGACCCCCGATTCCACCTTAAATGGGTCACTTTGGGAGCCATTCTTGTCCAAGACAGTTGCCATCATGTCATCATGGAGGAGCCGCAGGATGTTCACAAATTTGTTAGGGCACCCGATTTTTTGGAGGATGGTCCAGAGAGCGAGCGCTGCGATTCACTATGCCGAATGCCTTTGCAAGGTCAATGAATGCCATTGTTGTGTCAGCTCAGGTCCTCCCTCTTTAAAAATTTCAGCAGGGATCCCATCAGGTCCGCTGGCTTTGTTATTTTTTGTTAGCTGATGACATTGCTGACTTCTTCCAAACGAGGCAGTGCTGCAAGCTCATCCCTGGTTTGTTGTTACGGGATTTGTGAGAGAACCTCTTCGGCCACACTGGAGCTGCGATGCACTGTGTCGAATGCCTTGGCAAAGTCGATGAATGCCATGTACAGAGGTTGATTTTGTTCCTGCCATTTTTCTTGGAGCTGACGTGCAGTGAAGATCATGTCCACGGTTCCTCTGGAGGGGCGGAAGCCGTTCTGGGATTCTGGGAGGGTGTCTTCTGAGAAGGGTCGAAGGCGGTTTGCAAGGATTCAACAAAAACGCTCCTGTTTTGTAGTAGGTTTCCTATGAGGTGGGTGAGGTGGTAATCCTTTGTGATATTATACATTAATACAATAATACAATAATCCTTTGTGATATTATACATTTTTGAAAGACACATGTCTGTGTTTTAGATGGGTTGGGGATCAGCTGATTTCCCCTGTCATAGACTGTAAGAGCACCTAGAGCTTCGGAGAGCTTCTGTTCCACCATCTCAAAGCTCTCTGCTTGAGCGGTGATGGCATGATCATCAGCATAGATAAAACACTCTGTCCCTTCTGGCAGTGGCTGGTCATTTGTGTAGATGTTGAACATGGATGGAGCAAGCACGCTCCCCTGAAGCAGGCCGTTCTTCTGTTTCCGCCATCTGCTTCTCTGGCCCGGGAACTCAACAAAAAAGCTCCTGTTTTGTAGTAGGTTTCCTATGAGGCAGGTGAGGTGGTCGTCCTTTGTGATACTATACATTTTTCTCAGGAGGAGGCAGCGGTGGTTCACAGTCTCATAGGCTGCTGACAGGTCTATGAAGACAGCTCCTGTGATCTGCTGCCTTTCAAAGCCATCTTCTATGTGCTGAGTCGGGTTCAGCACTTGCGATGTGCAGCTTCTGCCTTTCCCGAAGCCAGACATGGGTCTATATTTTCCATAATATGAGGAATAATGTTGCCTTATTTGATTACAATGGAAGGTCAGGTGGAGATGTGTTCACCTTCTCGTAACTGCCACTGACAATGAGAGTCAATGGCGTCGCGGTTGAAAGGTTGAATTTCATGCACATTCCGCACATCCGGTGTCAACACAGCATTCGAGGCTGATGTGCTGAGGAATTTTCCCTGCACATGTGTCAGCACATGTATCCAGGATTGGGCAGTATTACAGTAACATCTGTTCCTCCCCATGAGCTGTGGGTGTCTATGATAAGAGGATTTCGGGCTCGTCCTTCACGCCTTTTTCTATCTCTGGGAAACGTGAGACAGAGAGATAACATGATCGAAAGAGATGGCAATCATCTGGAGATGATAGGGTGTTGGACAATGTGCCATGGACATAGGAAGGAGATCCCTCATGCCATCCTCGGACCATAACAGCAATGGAGAATGTGAAGGATTCATTGTGAGACTCATAACCGCTCCACTAAGTGATAAGGGTGTCACACACCATTGGCTACCTATGTGTCCGTGATGGCGCATAGCATTCCCGGCGCAATGTAGCATCATAGTCCTTCTGATCAATCTACCGATCTACTAGGCTTGGTTGAGCAAGAAAAAAATGGTTCTAAACCCGTTTCGTATGTAGGGGGGACTAAAAGACAAGGGAGTTATGGATGGATGGGAGTTTCTCAAGAGTGAAATACTCAAGGCGCAATTGCAAACCATGCCAACAAAGAGAAAAAAATAGGACAAGTGCAAAGAAGCCAGAATGAATGTCCAAAGAACTTCTAATTCTGCTAAGACAGAAAAGAGACATGCACAAGAAGTGGAAAAAGGGAGAAATCACCAAAGAAGAATTCAAACAAAGAGCCAACACCTGTAGGGAAAAGGTCCGCAAGGCTAAAGCACAAAACGAGCTCAGGCTTGCCAGGGACATTAAAAAAACCATAGTTGGACATCTAGTCCAACCACCATCCAAGCACTTTGGCATGAGAAGCCTCCAGAGAAGTAGGCTTCATCACACATAGTCCACGCTTCAACAGCTATTCTTCATGATGTTTACATGGATAGCATACTCTTTTTCTTCCAACGAGGAGCCATCGAGCATCGTCCTCACCTTCAATATTTCACGGATGGAGATAGGATACCGTAGTTGGAAGGGATCTCCAAAGGACATCTAGTCCAACCACCATCCAAGCACTTTGGCATGAAAAGCCTCCAGAGAAGTAGGCTTCGTCACGTATAGTTCACTCTTAAACAAGTATTCTTCACTATGTTTACATGGATAGCATACTCTTTTTCTTCCAATGAGGAGCCATCGAGTATCTTCCTCACCTCCAATATTTCACGGATGGAGATGGGATACCATAGTTCCGTGGACACAGATACTAAAAGACAAGGGAGTTACGGATGGATGGGAGTTTCTCAAGAGTGAAATACTCAAGGCGCAATTGCAAACCGTGCCAACAAAGAGAAAAAAATAGGACAAGTGCAAAGAAGGCAAAATGAATGTCCAAAGAACTTCTAACTCTGCTAAGACACAAAAGAGACATGCACAAGAAGTGGAAAGAGGGAGAAATCACCAAATTTAAATACATAACCAAGACTTGTAGCTAAAATGTTTGCCAGGCTAAAGTGCAAAACGAGTTCAGGCTTACCAAGGACAATAAAAACAATTAAAAGGTCCACACTCCAGGGCAGAGAGTTCCACTGCTGAACGACTCTCACAGTCAGGACGTTCTTCCTAATGTTCAGGTGGAATCTCCTCTCTTGTAGCTTGAAGCCATTGTTTCGCATCCTAGTCTCCAGGGAAGCAGAAAACAAGCTTGCTCCCTCCTCCCTGTGGCTTCCTCTCACATATTTATACATGGCATATCTCCTCTCAGCCTTCTCTTCTTCAGGCTAAACATGGGACCATGAAGGCAGTTCCATCTTGTCTCCTGCACTGTGGATATAATATAATATAATATAATATAATATAATATAATATAATATTATATTATATTATATTATATTATATTATATTATATTATATTATGTAATACAACATACTACTATTAATAAAATGATCTATTCTCGCTGGGGAGCGAGTTTCACAAGTGGGGGGGGGTTCACCACCAAGAAGGCCCTGTCCCTTCAATAGTAGAAGAGATTGCCCACTCTTCGCCCACCAAATTTCAGAACATTTCACTTATCCACAGAGTTTTGTGGAATTTTCAATAGTAGAACAGATTGACCACTCTTAGCCCACCAAATTTCAGAATGTTTCACTCATCCACAGAGTTTTGTGGAATTTTCAATAGTAGAACAGATTGACCACTCTTAGCCCACCAAATTTCAGAACGTTTCACTCATCCACAGAGTTTTGTGGAATTTTCAATAGTAGAACAGATTGACCACTCTTAGCCCACCAAATTTCAGAACATTTCACTCATCCACAGAGTTTTGTGGAATTTTCAATAGTAGAACGGATTGACCACTCTTTGCCTACCAAATTTCAGAACGTTTCACTCATCCACAGAGTTTTGTGGAATTTTCAATAGTAGAACAGATTGACCACTCTTAGCCCACCAAATTTCAGATCGTTTCACTTATCCACAGAGTTTTGTGGAATTTTCAATAGTAGAACAGATTGACCACTCTTAGCCCACCAAATTTCAGAACGTTTCACTTATCCACAGAGTTTTGTGGAATTTTCAATAGTAGAACAGATTGGCCACTCTTAGCCCACCAAATTTCAGAACGTTTCACTTATCCACAGAGTTTTGTGGAATTTTCAATAGTAGAACAGATTGACCACTCTTAGCCCACCAAATTTCAGAACGTTTCACTTATCCACAGAGTTTTGTGGAATTTTCAATAGTAGAACAGATTGACCACTCTTAGCCCACCAAATTTCAGAACGTTTCACTTATCCACAGAGTTTTGTGGAATTTTCAATAGTAGAACAGATTGACCACTCTTAGCCCACCAAATTTCAGAACGTTTCACTTATCCACAGAGTTTTGTGGGATTATCAATAGTAGAACAGATTGACCACTCTTAGCCCACCAAATTTCAGAACGTTTCACTCATCCACAGAGTTTTGTGGAATTTTCAATAGTAGAACAGATTGGCCACTCTTAGCCCACCAAATTTCAGAACGTTTCACTCATCCACAGAGTTTTGTGGAATTTTCAATAGTAGAACAGATTGACCACTCTTAGCCCACCAAATTTCAGAACGTTTCACTCATCCACAGAGTTTTGTGGAATTTTCAATAGTAGAACAGATTGACCACTCTTAGCCCACCAAATTTCAGAACGTTTCACTTATCCACAGAGTTTTGTGGCATTATCAATAGTAGAACAGATTGACCACTCTTAGCCCACCAAATTTCAGAACGTTTCACTTATCCACAGAGTTTTGTGGCATTATCAATAGTAGAACAGATTGACCACTCTTAGCCCACCAAATTTCAGAACGTTTCACTTATCCACAGAGTTTTGTGGCATTATCAATAGTAGAACAGATTGGCCACTCTTAGCCCACCAAATTTCAGAACGTTTCACTTATCCACAGAGTTTTGTGGAATTTTCAATAGTAGAACAGATTGACCACTCTTAGCCCACCAAATTTCAGAACATTTCACTCATCCACAGAGTTTTGTGGAATTTTCAATAGTAGAACAGATTGACCACTCTTAGCCCACCAAATTTCAGAACGTTTCACTCATCCACAGAGTTTTGTGGAATTTTCAATAGTAGAACAGATTGACCACTCTTAGCCCACCAAATTTCAGAACATTTCACTTATCCACAGAGTTTTGTGGAATTTCCAATAGTAGAACAGATTGACCACTCTTAGCCCACCAAATTTCAGAACATTTCATTCATCCACAGAGTTTTGTGGAATTTTCAATAGTAGAACAGATTGACCACTCTTAGCCCTCCAAATTTCAGAACATTTCACTTATCCACAGAGTTTTGTGGAATTTTCAATAGTAGAACAGATTGACCACTCTTAGCCCACCAAATTTCAGAACGTTTCACTCATCCACAGAGTTTTGTGGAATTTTCAATAGTAGAACAGATTGACCACTCTTAGCCCACCAAATTTCAGAACGTTTCACTCATCCACAGAGTTTTGTGGAATTTTCAATAGTAGAACAGATTGACCACTCTTAGCCCACCAAATTTCAGAACGTTTCACTCATCCACAGAGTTTTGTGGAATTTTCAATAGTAGAACAGATTGACCACTCTTAGCCCACCAAATTTCAGAACGTTTCACTCATCCACAGAGTTTTGTGGAATTTTCAATAGTAGAACAGATTGACCACTCTTAGCCCACCAAATTTCAGAACATTTCACTTATCCACAGAGTTTTGTGGAATTTCCAATAGTAGAACAGATTGACCACTCTTAGCCCACCAAATTTCAGAACATTTCATTCATCCACAGAGTTTTGTGGAATTTTCAATAGTAGAACAGATTGACCACTCTTAGCCCTCCAAATTTCAGAACATTTCACTTATCCACAGAGTTTTGTGGAATTTTCAATAGTAGAACAGATTGACCACTCTTAGCCCACCAAATTTCAGAACGTTTCACTCATCCACAGAGTTTTGTGGAATTTTCAATAGTAGAACAGATTGACCACTCTTAGCCCACCAAATTTCAGAACGTTTCACTCATCCACAGAGTTTTGTGGAATTTTCAATAGTAGAACAGATTGACCACTCTTAGCCCACCAAATTTCAGAACGTTTCACTCATCCACAGAGTTTTGTGGAATTTTCAATAGTAGAACAGATTGACCACTCTTAGCCCTCCAAATTTCAGAACATTTCACTTATCCACAGAGTTTTGTGGAATTTTCAATAGTAGAACAGATTGACCACTCTTAGCCCTCCAAATTTCAGAACATTTCACTTATCCACAGAGTTTTGTGGAATTTTCAATAGTAGAACAGATTGACCACTCTTAACCCACCAAATTTCAGAACGTTTCACTCATCCACAGAGTTTTGTGGAATTTTCAATAGTAGAACAGATTGGCCACTCTTAGCCCACCAAATTTCAGAACATTTCACTTATCCACAGAGTTTTGTGGAATTTCCAATAGTAGAACAGATTGACCACTCTTAGCCCACCAAATTTCAGAACATTTCATTCATCCACAGAGTTTTGTGGAATTTTCAATAGTAGAACAGATTGACCACTCTTAGCCCTCCAAATTTCAGAACATTTCACTTATCCACAGAGTTTTGTGGAATTTTCAATAGTAGAACAGATTGACCACTCTTAGCCCACCAAATTTCAGAACGTTTCACTCATCCACAGAGTTTTGTGGAATTTCCAATAGTAGAACAGATTGACCACTCTTAGCCCTCCAAATTTCAGAACATTTCACTTATCCACAGAGTTTTGTGGAATTTTCAATAGTAGAACAGATTGACCACTCTTAGCCCACCAAATTTCAGAACATTTCACTTATCCACAGAGTTTTGTGGAATTTTCAATAGTAGAACAGATTGACCACTCTTAGCCCTCCAAATTTCAGAACATTTCACTTATCCACAGAGTTTTGTGGAATTTTCAATAGTAGAACAGATTGACCACTCTTAGCCCACCAAATTTCAGAACGTTTCACTCATCCACAGAGTTTTGTGGAATTTTCAATAGTAGAACAGATTGACCACTCTTAGCCCTCCAAATTTCAGAACATTTCACTTATCCACAGAGTTTTGTGGAATTTTCAATAGTAGAACAGATTGACCACTCTTAGCCCACCAAATTTCAGAACATTTCATTCATCCACAGAGTTTTGTGGAATTTTCAATAGTAGAACAGATTGACCACTCTTAGCCCTCCAAATTTCAGAACATTTCACTTATCCACAGAGTTTTGTGGAATTTTCAATAGTAGAACAGATTGACCACTCTTAGCCCACCAAATTTCAGAACGTTTCACTCATCCACAGAGTTTTGTGGAATTTTCAATAGTAGAACAGATTGACCACTCTTAGCCCTCCAAATTTCAGAACATTTCACTTATCCACAGAGTTTTGTGGAATTTTCAATAGTAGAACAGATTGACCACTCTTAGCCCACCAAATTTCAGAACATTTCACTTATCCACAGAGTTTTGTGGAATTTTCAATAGTAGAACAGATTGACCACTCTTAGCCCTCCAAATTTCAGAACATTTCACTTATCCACAGAGTTTTGTGGAATTTTCAATAGTAGAACAGATTGACCACTCTTAGCCCACCAAATTTCAGAACGTTTCACTCATCCACAGAGTATTGTGGAATTTTCAATAGTAGAACAGATTGACCACTCTTAGCCCACCAAATTTCAGATCGTTTCACTTATCCACAGAGTTTTGTGGAATTTTCAATAGTAGAACAGATTGACCACTCTTAGCCCACCAAATTTCAGAACGTTTCACTTATCCACAGAGTTTTGTGGAATTTTCAATAGTAGAACAGATTGGCCACTCTTAGCCCACCAAATTTCAGAACGTTTCACTTATCCACAGAGTTTTGTGGAATTTTCAATAGTAGAACAGATTGACCACTCTTAGCCCACCAAATTTCAGAACGTTTCACTTATCCACAGAGTTTTGTGGAATTTTCAATAGTAGAACAGATTGACCACTCTTAGCCCACCAAATTTCAGAACGTTTCACTTATCCACAGAGTTTTGTGGAATTTTCAATAGTAGAACAGATTGACCACTCTTAGCCCACCAAATTTCAGAACGTTTCACTTATCCACAGAGTTTTGTGGCATTATCAATAGTAGAACAGATTGACCACTCTTAGCCCACCAAATTTCAGAACGTTTCACTCATCCACAGAGTTTTGTGGAATTTTCAATAGTAGAACAGATTGGCCACTCTTAGCCCACCAAATTTCAGAACGTTTCACTCATCCACAGAGTTTTGTGGAATTTTCAATAGTAGAACAGATTGACCACTCTTAGCCCACCAAATTTCAGAACGTTTCACTCATCCACAGAGTTTTGTGGAATTTTCAATAGTAGAACAGATTGACCACTCTTAGCCCACCAAATTTCAGAACGTTTCACTTATCCACAGAGTTTTGTGGCATTATCAATAGTAGAACAGATTGACCACTCTTAGCCCACCAAATTTCAGAACGTTTCACTTATCCACAGAGTTTTGTGGCATTATCAATAGTAGAACAGATTGACCACTCTTAGCCCACCAAATTTCAGAACGTTTCACTCATCCACAGAGTTTTGTGGAATTTTCAATAGTAGAACAGATTGACCACTCTTAGCCCACCAAATTTCAGAACGTTTCACTTATCCACAGAGTTTTGTGGCATTATCAATAGTAGAACAGATTGGCCACTCTTAGCCCACCAAATTTCAGAACGTTTCACTTATCCACAGAGTTTTGTGGAATTTTCAATAGTAGAACAGATTGACCACTCTTAGCCCACCAAATTTCAGAACATTTCACTCATCCACAGAGTTTTGTGGAATTTTCAATAGTAGAACAGATTGACCACTCTTAGCCCACCAAATTTCAGAACGTTTCACTCATCCACAGAGTTTTGTGGAATTTTCAATAGTAGAACAGATTGACCACTCTTAGCCCACCAAATTTCAGAACATTTCACTTATCCACAGAGTTTTGTGGAATTTCCAATAGTAGAACAGATTGACCACTCTTAGCCCACCAAATTTCAGAACATTTCATTCATCCACAGAGTTTTGTGGAATTTTCAATAGTAGAACAGATTGACCACTCTTAGCCCTCCAAATTTCAGAACATTTCACTTATCCACAGAGTTTTGTGGAATTTTCAATAGTAGAACAGATTGACCACTCTTAGCCCACCAAATTTCAGAACGTTTCACTCATCCACAGAGTTTTGTGGAATTTTCAATAGTAGAACAGATTGACCACTCTTAGCCCACCAAATTTCAGAACGTTTCACTCATCCACAGAGTTTTGTGGAATTTTCAATAGTAGAACAGATTGACCACTCTTAGCCCACCAAATTTCAGAACGTTTCACTCATCCACAGAGTTTTGTGGAATTTTCAATAGTAGAACAGATTGACCACTCTTAGCCCTCCAAATTTCAGAACATTTCACTTATCCACAGAGTTTTGTGGAATTTTCAATAGTAGAACAGATTGACCACTCTTAGCCCTCCAAATTTCAGAACATTTCACTTATCCACAGAGTTTTGTGGAATTTTCAATAGTAGAACAGATTGACCACTCTTAACCCACCAAATTTCAGAACGTTTCACTCATCCACAGAGTTTTGTGGAATTTTCAATAGTAGAACAGATTGGCCACTCTTAGCCCACCAAATTTCAGAACATTTCACTTATCCACAGAGTTTTGTGGAATTTCCAATAGTAGAACAGATTGACCACTCTTAGCCCACCAAATTTCAGAACATTTCATTCATCCACAGAGTTTTGTGGAATTTTCAATAGTAGAACAGATTGACCACTCTTAGCCCTCCAAATTTCAGAACATTTCACTTATCCACAGAGTTTTGTGGAATTTTCAATAGTAGAACAGATTGACCACTCTTAGCCCACCAAATTTCAGAACGTTTCACTCATCCACAGAGTTTTGTGGAATTTTCAATAGTAGAACAGATTGACCACTCTTAGCCCACCAAATTTCAGAACATTTCACTTATCCACAGAGTTTTGTGGAATTTTCAATAGTAGAACAGATTGACCACTCTTAGCCCTCCAAATTTCAGAACATTTCACTTATCCACAGAGTTTTGTGGAATTTTCAATAGTAGAACAGATTGACCACTCTTAGCCCACCAAATTTCAGAACATTTCACTTATCCACAGAGTTTTGTGGAATTTTCAATAGTAGAACAGATTGACCACTCTTAGCCCTCCAAATTTCAGAACATTTCACTTATCCACAGAGTTTTGTGGAATTTTCAATAGTAGAACAGATTGACCACTCTTAGCCCACCAAATTTCAGAACATTTCACTTATCCACAGAGTTTTGTGGAATTTTCAATAGTAGAACAGATTGACCACTCTTAGCCCTCCAAATTTCAGAACATTTCACTTATCCACAGAGTTTTGTGGAATTTTCAATAGTAGAACAGATTGACCACTCTTAGCCCACCAAATTTCAGAACGTTTCACTCATCCACAGAGTTTTGTGGAATTTTCAATAGTAGAACAGATTGACCACTCTTAGCCCTCCAAATTTCAGAACATTTCACTTATCCACAGAGTTTTGTGGAATTTTCAATAGTAGAACAGATTGACCACTCTTAGCCCACCAAATTTCAGAACATTTCATTCATCCACAGAGTTTTGTGGAATTTTCAATAGTAGAACAGATTGACCACTCTTAGCCCTCCAAATTTCAGAACATTTCACTTATCCACAGAGTTTTGTGGAATTTTCAATAGTAGAACAGATTGACCACTCTTAGCCCACCAAATTTCAGAACGTTTCACTCATCCACAGAGTTTTGTGGAATTTTCAATAGTAGAACAGATTGACCACTCTTAGCCCTCCAAATTTCAGAACATTTCACTTATCCACAGAGTTTTGTGGAATTTTCAATAGTAGAACAGATTGACCACTCTTAGCCCACCAAATTTCAGAACATTTCACTTATCCACAGAGTTTTGTGGAATTTTCAATAGTAGAACAGATTGACCACTCTTAGCCCTCCAAATTTCAGAACATTTCACTTATCCACAGAGTTTTGTGGAATTTTCAATAGTAGAACAGATTGACCACTCTTAGCCCACCAAATTTCAGAACGTTTCACTCATCCACAGAGTTTTGTGGAATTTTCAATAGTAGAACAGATTGGCCACTCTTAGCCCACCAAATTTCAGAACATTTCACTTATCCACAGAGTTTTGTGGAATTTCCAATAGTAGAACAGATTGACCACTCTTAGCCCACCAAATTTCAGAACATTTCATTCATCCACAGAGTTTTGTGGAATTTTCAATAGTAGAACAGATTGACCACTCTTAGCCCTCCAAATTTCAGAACATTTCACTTATCCACAGAGTTTTGTGGAATTTTCAATAGTAGAACAGATTGACCACTCTTAGCCCACCAAATTTCAGAACATTTCACTTATCCACAGAGTTTTGTGGAATTTCCAATAGTAGAACAGATTGACCACTCTTAGCCCACCAAATTTCAGAACATTTCATTCATCCACAGAGTTTTGTGGAATTTTCAATAGTAGAACAGATTGACCACTCTTAGCCCTCCAAATTTCAGAACATTTCACTTATCCACAGAGTTTTGTGGAATTTTCAATAGTAGAACAGATTGACCACTCTTAGCCCACCAAATTTCAGAACGTTTCACTCATCCACAGAGTTTTGTGGAATTTTCAATAGTAGAACAGATTGACCACTCTTAGCCCTCCAAATTTCAGAACGTTTCACTTATCCACAGAGTTTTGTGGAATTATCAATAGTAGAACAGATTGGCCACTCTTAGCCCACCAAATTTCAGAACGTTTCACTTATCCACAGAGTTTTGTGGAATTATCAATAGTAGAACAGATTGACCACTCTTAGCCCTCCAAATTTCAGAACGTTTCACTTATCCACAGAGTTTTGTGGAATTATCAATAGTAGAACAGATTGGCCACTCTTAGCCCACCAAATTTCAGAACGTTTCACTCATCCACAGAGTTTTGTGGAATTATCAATAGTAGAACAGATTGACCACTCTTAGCACCTCCCAAATGCCAAGGTCTATTTCCCCTCAGCCTCTCCAGTACTTATTGTTGAAGGTCGTCCTTGGAGATATCAAAACGTATACAGGTTCCTACAGGAGAAGACTACTTGTCCAGAAGGCCATCGCTGTTGCCAAAGGTGCTGATTATTTCTAACCACCATTCATAACCACTAACTACTCCTCTGAGGGAGGTTACTGCGGTCAGTGGCCATGTTGACAGAGCTATTTATGCAACAAAGCTATAGTTTGTATTGCTCTTCTGTATCATTTCCCTTTTGTGGTCTGGGTTTGTGGTCCTCATTATACTGCCTGAACCTCACTAGATTGTCTATGATGGAACTTCTATCCATGGAGATTGTCTGAGTTGGAACTTCTGGCCTAGAGGTTGCCTGAGATGGAACTTCAATCTGTGGAGATTGTCCAAGATGGAACTTCGGACTATGGAGATTGTCAGAGATGGAACGTCTGTCCATGGAGAATGTCCAAGGTGGAACTTCCATCCATGAAGATTGTCCAAGATGGAACTCCTGTCCATGGAGATTGTCTGAGATGGAACTTCTCCCCATGGAGATTGTCCAAGATAGAACTCCTGTCCATGGAGAATGTCCGAGATGGAACTTCTCTCCATGAAGATTGCCCAAGATAGAACTACTATCATGGAGAATGTCACAGATAGAATTTCTGTCCATGGAAATTGTCGGAGATGAAACTTCTCCCCATGGAGATTGTCCAAGATGGAACTTCTACCCATGGAGATTGTCAAAGATGGAACTCCTGTCCATGGAGATTGTCTGAGATGGAACTTCTCCCCATGGAGAATGTCCAAAATGGAACTTCCGTCCATGGAGAATGTCCGAGATGGAACTTATCTCCATGAAGATTGTACAAGATAGAACTACTATCATGGAGAATGTCACAGATAGAATTTCTGTCCATGGAGATTGTCCGAGATGGAACTTTGGACTTTGGAGGTTGTCAGAGATGGAACTTCTCCCCATGGAGATTGTCAGAGATGGAACTTCTCCCCATGTAGATTGTCCAAGATGGAATTTCTGTCCATGGAGATTGTCCAAGATGGAACTTCTGTCCTTGGAGATAGTCTGAGATGGAACTTCTGCCCATAGAGGTTGCCTGAGATGGAACTTCTATCCATGGAGATTGTCCAAGATAGAACTACTATTCATGGGGAATGTCCAAGATAGAACTTCTCCCCATGGAGATTGTCAGAGATGAAACTTCTCCCCATGGAGATTGTCCGAGATGGAACTTCTCCCCATGGAGATTGTCCAAGATGGAACTCTTGTCCATGGAGATTGTCCAAGGTGGAACTTCCATCTGTGGAGATTGTCCAAGATCATCTGGTCATCTGGATTGGACAATTTCCTGATTCTGCATCATGGATAACCTCCATGGACACAAGAACTTCTGTCCATGGAGCTTGCCCATGAAACATACCCACAACACAATGGTTGTTCATGATGTAGAGTAGATAGAACTTCTGTCCATGGATAGAACTTCTGTCCACGAGTATTGTAACTCTCTTATTTTGTTCCAGTTGGGCCTTAGTTTGGGTGTGGAGTTCTCTTCTGAAGGTTCGATTTGAAGGACATTGACAAATGAGAAGAAGAACTCGCAGAACAAGGTTCAGGTCTTGTGAAGAACCTTCGAAGAAGCTGGGTGTGTTTCGTTCGGAGAAGAAACAATTAAGAGGAAATACAGTAGTTCCAGGGTGTTGCCACAGAGTAGACGGAGCACGTTTCTTCTCCCCTGATCCAGCTTTAGAATGCCTGGGAGGAGACTGAAAAGAAGTCTAATGTTGATGAAACATCTGGAGAACGTCTTAGGAGATGACCACAAGGTGGCGGAGAAGAGGCAACGTGAAACCGGAAAGACTCGCATTCTTCTGTGAGTGGATGTGGGCGTTAGAGTCATCTGAAAAGCATATGCTGAGATAGTTTCTGATCAGCTGGGTGATAATAATAATAACAATCCACTGAACAATGCTTCCTTGAAGAAGTGTGATAAGTCCAGCGTTATCACTCCAATCAATCGTGCTCTACTTCGCTGTTCAATACTGGATCAACCTATTCCTAAGTTTACGAACGAACAATTATATCATTTGTTTATGCGAGATATAATAATAATAATAATAATAATAAGTAAAATATTGCACAGAAATCCACCCAAAGCTTTGTGTTCTTAGACAACATTAGGCAATGCTTGTCTTGAGCTATAGGGATTCTGCTGGTGTACCGCCCACCTCGCGACTCAGCAGTTTCCCTGCCTAGCAGATGTCGTCTCCAATTCGGCTCAGGTCTCCCAGGGCTTGATAGTGCTGGGAGACTTCAACATCCATGCTGAGACCTCTTTAACAGGTGCAGCTCAGGACTTCATGGTCGCCATGATGACCATGGGGCTATCACAAGTTATATCTGGACCCACCCATCAGGCTGGACATACACTTGACCTAGTTTTTGTGGTGGACAGTGGAATGGTCAGAATGGAAGAGCAAAACATCCTTCCATTGTCATGGTCTGACCATCATCTGATCAGCTTTAGACTTGCTGTGACCTCAACCTTTGCAGGGGTGGAGGATCAACTAAGATGATCCGCCCCAGGAGACTGATGGATCCGGATGGATTCCTGAGGAATCTTGGGGCTCTTCCTGCCATGGAGCCTGGCGATCCTGTCAACACCCTGGTCGATTGCTATAACAGTGAGATGGCCAGGGTGATAGACTTGATTGCTCCCTGCGTAGAGACACACCGTCTCCTTGGTTCACTGGGGAGTTGGCTGTGATGAAGCGCACGAGAAGGAGGCTAGACCCCTGTCTATCCTGACTGATAAAAGAAGCCAGAGGGGGTTTGGCAGAGTGGATGAAGGTGGTGGTTAACGCCTCCTTACAGGAGGGCAAGGTTCCAGCGAGCTTAAAACAAGCTATCATAAAACCACTGTTGAAAAACCATCACTGGACCCCACTCAATTAGACAACTATCGGCCAGTTTCCAATCTCCCCTATTTGGGCAAAGTCCTGGAACGTGTGGTGGCAGCACAACTTCAGGGGGTTCTGGTAGACACTGATTATCTAGATCCGGCACAGTCTGGCTTTAGGCCGGGACATGGAACTGAGGCAGCCTTGGTTGCCTTGGTAGATGATCTTTGCCAGGAGCTGGACAGGGGGAGTGTGTCCCTGTTAGTTCTGCTGAACCTTTCAGCGGCCTTCGATACCGTCAATCACGGTATCCTTCTGGGACGCCTCATAGATATGGGAGTTGGGGGTACTGCTCTGCAGTGGCTCCAGACCTTTCTTGAGGGACGGTCCCAGAAGGTGTTATTGGGTGACATCTATTCGGCCCCACAGCCGTTGTCGTGTGGAGTCCCACAGGGTTCAATTCTGTCCCCAATGTTGTTTAACATCTACATGAAGCCGCTGGGAGAGATCATTCGGAGTTTCGGACTGAGGTGTTATCTCTACACAGATGATGTCCAAATCTGTCACTCCTTTCCACCTGTCACCAAGGAGGCTGTCCAGACCTTGAACCGGTGCTTGGCCACTGTGACGGTCTGGATGAGAGCTAACAAATTGAAACTGAATCCAGACAAGACAGAGGTACTCCTGGTTAGTCGCAAGGCCGAACAGGGCATAGAGTTACAGCCTGTGTTAAACGGGGTTACACTCTCCCTGAAGACTCAGGTTCGCAGCTTGGGAGTGATCCTGGACTCATCGCTGAGCCTGGACCCCAGGTCTCGGCGGTGGCCGGGAGAGCTTTTGCAAAATTAAAACTTGTGCACCAGTTGTGCCCGTACCTTGGGAAGTCTGATCTGGCCACGCTCTTGTTCCCTGCTCATGCTCCCACCTCCTTCGCAGGCGCGATTGGTTGGGACAAGAGAGAGGGCCTTCTTAGTGGTGACCCCTCAACTCTGGAATTCACTCCCTAAGGACATCAGGCAGGCCCCAACTCTGGCAGTCTTTAGGAGGAGCCTGAAAACGTGGTTGTCCCAGTGTTCCTTCCCAGAATAAGGAAGACTCTTGCAATATGTCCTCAAATAGACTTTAATATTGATGATGATGATGATGATGATTATTATTATTATTATTTCCATTGCACTCGTTCTTGGTTTTGGTTTTGGTTCTGGCTCCCCTTTGCGGTGTCCCAATGGGATGGGGAACCAATCTGGGATTTTAGTCCGAACATTAGACGTCATTCTTTCATCATGTCAAACTAGAACACACACCAAAGACGCTGTTTTTCTACTGCGCGAGCTATTCACTCCTGTCGAATTACGGGCAATCAAGCCACCCATATTTTTCCTACTCCTTGGGGTGCCTCTACTACAGGTGTGCAAATCTTCCCCCTCTCTCATCCCCACCAATCGCGCTTGCGATGCAGGTGGGAGCGTGAGCAGGGCCTCTCCAGATGATCGAAGAGATCGTGTGGGTTCGTATATAGAGATGTGGTCACAAAGGTAGGCGGGTCCCAAACCGTTCAGGGCTTTGTAGGTAAGAACCTGCACCTTGAATTGGGTCCGGAAAATGAATGGCAGCCAGTGGAGCTCCTTAAACAGGAGGGTTGACCTCTCCTTGTAAGGAGCCCCGGTTAACAACCTGGCTGCCGCCCGTTGGACCATCTGGAATTTCCGAACCGTTTTCAAGGGCAGCCCCACGTAGAGCGCATTACAGTAGCCCAATCTGGAGGTGACTAAGGCATGGACCACCCTGGCCAGATCTGCCTTCACGAGGTACGGTCGCAGTTGGCGCACGAGTCTCAATTGTGCGAAGGCCCTCCCAGACACCGCCGACGCCTGAGCCTCAAGTGTCAGTGATGAGTCCAGGAGGACTCCCAGACTGTGGACCTGTGACTTCAGGGGGAGTGTAACCCCGTCCAACACAGGTTGCCACCCTATACCCCGGTCCGGTTTACGATCGACCAGGAGGACCTCTGTCTTGTCGGGATTGATCTTCAGCTTGTTCCTCCTCATCCAGATAGACACAGCGGCCAGGCACTCGTCCAGGTTTACGATTGACCAGGAGGACCTCTGTCTTGTCGGGATTGATCTTCAGCTTGTTCTTCCTCATCCAGACAGCCACAACGGTCAGACACTCGTCCAGCACCTGAGGGGCTTCCTTGGAGTTAGGTGGAAAAGAGTAGTAGAGTTGCGTGCCATCTGCATAGAGGTGGCACCCAACTCCAAAACTCCGGATGACCTCTTCCAGCGGTTTCACGTAGATGTTAAAAAGCATGGGTGACAGAATGGGACCTTGCGGGACCCCACAGGTCAAAGGCCAGGGGTCCGAGCAGGTATCTCCCAGCTTCACCATCTGGGATCGACCCTCCAGGAAGGACTCTTTAATTATACAAAATGCATAAGGTTGTGGGTGAACTATCACATCATACCAGGTTAGGCCCAAACAAACAAACTATTGATTCTGTTAGTGTACCGACCACCCCGCTGCACTACAGTACTTATAGTTTGTTCTGTTGGGCAAATTTGCTCTAGATCAGTGCTTCTCAACCTGTGGGTATCCAGGTGTTTTGGCCTACAACTCCCAGAAATCCCAGCCAGTTTACCAGCTGTTAGGATTTCTGGGAGTTGAAGACCAAAACATCTGGGGACCCACAGGTTGAGAACCACTGCCACAACAAAGCCATGCCCCCAAGGCCCATCCCGGAGAGTCGTTCCAGAAGGATACCATGATCGATGGTATCAAAAGTCGCTGAGATGTCCAAGAGGACCAACAGGGTCACTCTCCCCCTGTCCAGCTCCCTACGGAGGTCATCCACCAAGGCGACCAAAGCCGTCTCGGTACCGTGACCAGGTCTGAAACCAGACTGTGTAATGCATTTCTTGAGAAAGGAAAAGGTTCGAGGATTGGCTGGCAACAACAACGGTGCCTTCGGGGTGCAGAACAACTCATTCTAATGACTCACACCCTGAGTAAATAAACACAGTGCTTTGGCTCACAAGGGAGCACCATGTCGCCCTGTGGGTGCCTTGTTTATGTAAGGCTCATTTGCATAACAAAGCCTCTCCACGAAACACCTGGAAGGGAACGAGATGCCGGGTAATGACTACCTGGCTTGCTCACGGCTTCCCATGATTGACAATCTCGGCTGTCCTATCATCATCATCATCATTTAATGGCTGTGTTGCCATTGTCAACTCACACCCAAAACCCTAGTTTGCTGATTCATTAGGGCCGCGGTTCTCAACCTGGGGGTCGCGACCACCAGGAGGGTCGTCGGCCATTTTCGGGGGGTCGCAAAGCTGCCTTGGTTGGCCCCGCCCCTGCCAAAATGGATTACAGCATACAGATATATAGGCAAACATTTATAACAACAACAACATACTTTGTTCACATTCCGCTCTATCTCCCCAAGGGGACTCAGAGTGGATTCAGATATATAGGCAAACATTTAATGCCTTTCATACAGTGAACAGTGACATACAATACACAAACGAAGGCAAAGATAGATAAATAGACAGACAGATAGATAGTTAAATAGATAAAAAATAAATAGATAAATAGATAGGGTGGGTGGATAGATAGATAGATAGATAGATAGATAGATAGATAGAGTGGACGGACAGATAGATAGATAGTATGTAGATAGTATGTGTGGATGGATGGATGGATGGATGGATAGATAGATAGATAGATAGATAGATGATATGTATCTGCTTTAAATCTCACCCATTGGAGAAAAGTGGGGCAAAATAAATAAGATAGATTGAGTGGGTGGATAGATAGATAGATAGATAGATAGATAGATAGATAGACATAGATTGACCGATAGATAGATGATTGATGGATACAGTGGGTGAGTGGATAGATGACAGATAGATGGATAGGTAGGTAAATAGATGATAGATAAATAGACAGATAGAGTTGGCAGTTGGATGGATACATAGATAGGGCAGATGGATGGATGGATTGAACAGGTGGGTGAATAGATGATAGATAGATAGAGTGGGTGTATGGATAGATGATAGATAGATAAAAAGAATGGGTGGATGGATAAAGATAGATAGATAGATAGATAGATAGATAGATAGATAGATAGGGTGGGTGGGTGGATAGATGGATAGGTAGATCGATAAATGATAGATAGGGTGAGTGGATGAACAGACAGAAAGACAGACAGATAGATAAGATGGATAGATAGATAGATAGATAAGATGGATAGATGGGTGGATGGATGGAGAGAGGGAGGGGGAGAGAGAGAGAGAGAGATGGATTTGGATCGGTAGGTAA
>NC_090033.1:18758661-18776161 GCF_037176765.1 Anolis sagrei
TACAGAGGTTCTCAACCTGGGGGTCGCGACCCCCTGAGGGGTCATTGGGCCATTTTTAGGGGGTCGCGAAACTGCCTTGGTTGGCCCCACAATTACAATTAGGAAGTAGCGATAATAATAATTTTATGGTTGGGAGTCACCACAACGTGAGGTGCTGGTCTAGTAGGACTTTTGGTGGTTGTCCTTAGACTCACAAGGTTGGCTCAGATGGTTGTGATGTCCACGTGTGTATGTATGTAGATAGTAGGCCTGTGGAAAGCTTCCGAGGTCCGTGTCGTAATCCGAAGATTTGTACGACTCGTTAATACAAATCTCTTAATTACGAATCGGAACAGGACTCCTCTGAAGCACAACAGAATGGAATGGAAGACAGGGAAATGTTTCAGAGAGTTTCGTAATGATTTGTTGTTTCGGAGTGTTTCGAGATATAGTTGTTTTTAAACAGTTTTTAATTGAACAATTCCTATCATTCATTCATATATATATATATGATAGATAGATAGATAGATAGATAGATAGATAGATAGATAGATAGATAGATAGATAGATAGATCGATTGATTGATTGATCAATAGATAGGGTGGGTGGGTGGACAAATAAGATAGATAGATAGATAGATAGATAGATAGATAGATAGATAGATAGGGTAGGTGGACGGATACACAGACAGACAGATATGGTAGGTGGATAGATAGATAGATAGATAGATAGATAGATAGATAGGGTAGGTGGACGGATACACAGACAGACAGATATGGTAGGTGGATAGATAGATAGATAGATAGATAGATAGATAGATAGGGTAGGTGGAAGGATACACAGACAGACAGATAGATAGGGTAGGTGGATAGATAGATAGATAGATAGATAGATAGATAGATAGATAGATAGGGTAGGTGGAAGGATACACAGACAGACAGATAGATAGGGTAGGTGGATAGATAGATAGATAGATAGATAGATAGATAGATAGATAGGGTAGGTGGACGGATACACAGACAGACAGATATGGTAGGTGGATAGATAGATAGATAGATAGATAGATAGATAGATAGATAGGGTAGGTGGAAGGATACACAGACAGACAGATAGATAGGGTAGGTGGATAGATAGATAGATAGATAGATAGATAGATAGATAGATAGATCATGTGTCTAGTACAGAGGTTCTCAACCTGGGGGTCGCGACCCCCTGAGGGGTCATTGGGCCATTTTTAGGGGGTCGCGAAACTGCCTTGGTTGGCCCCACAATTACAATTAGGAAGTAGCGATAATAATAATTTTATGGTTGGGAGTCACCACAACGTGAGGTGCTGGTCTAGTAGGACTTTTGGTGGTTGTCCTTAGACTCACAAGGTTGGCTCAGATGGTTGTGATGTCCACGTGTGTATGTATGTAGATAGTAGGCCTGTGGAAAGCTTCCGAGGTCCGTGTCGTAATCCGAAGATTTGTACGACTCGTTAATACAAATCTCTTAATTACGAATCGGAACAGGACTCCTCTGAAGCACAACAGAATGGAATGGAAGACAGGGAAATGTTTCAGAGAGTTTCGTAATGATTTGTTGTTTCGGAGTGTTTCGAGATATAGTTGTTTTTAAACAGTTTTTAATTGAACAATTCCTATCATTCATTCATATATATATATATGATAGATAGATAGATAGATAGATAGATAGATAGATAGATAGATAGATAGATAGATAGATAGATCGATTGATTGATTGATCAATAGATAGGGTGGGTGGGTGGACAAATAAGATAGATAGATAGATAGATAGATAGATAGATAGATAGATAGGGTAGGTGGACGGATACACAGACAGACAGATATGGTAGGTGGATAGATAGATAGATAGATAGATAGATAGATAGATAGGGTAGGTGGACGGATACACAGACAGACAGATATGGTAGGTGGATAGATAGATAGATAGATAGATAGATAGATAGATAGATAGATAGGGTAGGTGGAAGGATACACAGACAGACAGATAGATAGGGTAGGTGGATAGATAGATAGATAGATAGATAGATAGATAGATAGATAGGGTAGGTGGAAGGATACACAGACAGACAGATAGATAGGGTAGGTGGATAGATAGATAGATAGATAGATAGATAGATAGATAGATAGGGTAGGTGGACGGATACACAGACAGACAGATATGGTAGGTGGATAGATAGATAGATAGATAGATAGATAGATAGATAGATAGATAGATAGGGTAGGTGGAAGGATACACAGACAGACAGATAGATAGGGTAGGTGGATAGATAGATAGATAGATAGATAGATAGATAGATAGATAGATAGATAGATCATGTGTCTAGTACAGAGGTTCTCAACCTGGGGGTCGCGACCCCCTGAGGGGTCATTGGGCCATTTTTAGGGGGTCGCGAAACTGCCTTGGTTGGCCCCACAATTACAATTAGGAAGTAGCGATAATAATAATTTTATGGTTGGGAGTCACCACAACGTGAGGTGCTGGTCTAGTAGGACTTTTGGTGGTTGTCCTTAGACTCACAAGGTTGGCTCAGATGGTTGTGATGTCCACGTGTGTATGTATGTAGATAGTAGGCCTGTGGAAAGCTTCCGAGGTCCGTGTCGTAATCCGAAGATTTGTACGACTCGTTAATACAAATCTCTTAATTACGAATCGGAACAGGACTCCTCTGAAGCACAACAGAATGGAATGGAAGACAGGGAAATGTTTCAGAGAGTTTCGTAATGATTTGTTGTTTCGGAGTGTTTCGAGATATAGTTGTTTTTAAACAGTTTTTAATTGAACAATTCCTATCATTCATTCATATATATATATATGATAGATAGATAGATAGATAGATAGATAGATAGATAGATAGATAGATAGATAGATAGATCGATTGATTGATTGATCAATAGATAGGGTGGGTGGGTGGACAAATAAGATAGATAGATAGATAGATAGATAGATAGATAGATAGATAGATAGGGTAGGTGGACGGATACACAGACAGACAGATATGGTAGGTGGATAGATAGATAGATAGATAGATAGATAGATAGATAGATAGGGTAGGTGGACGGATACACAGACAGACAGATATGGTAGGTGGATAGATAGATAGATAGATAGATAGATAGATAGATAGGGTAGGTGGAAGGATACACAGACAGACAGATAGATAGGGTAGGTGGATAGATAGATAGATAGATAGATAGATAGATAGATAGATAGATAGGGTAGGTGGAAGGATACACAGACAGACAGATAGATAGGGTAGGTGGATAGATAGATAGATAGATAGATAGATAGATAGATAGATAGGGTAGGTGGACGGATACACAGACAGACAGATATGGTAGGTGGATAGATAGATAGATAGATAGATAGATAGATAGATAGATAGGGTAGGTGGAAGGATACACAGACAGACAGATAGATAGGGTAGGTGGATAGATAGATAGATAGATAGATAGATAGATAGATAGATAGATCATGTGTCTAGTACAGAGGTTCTCAACCTGGGGGTCGCGACCCCCTGAGGGGTCATTGGGCCATTTTTAGGGGGTCGCGAAACTGCCTTGGTTGGCCCCACAATTACAATTAGGAAGTAGCGATAATAATAATTTTATGGTTGGGAGTCACCACAACGTGAGGTGCTGGTCTAGTAGGACTTTTGGTGGTTGTCCTTAGACTCACAAGGTTGGCTCAGATGGTTGTGATGTCCACGTGTGTATGTATGTAGATAGTAGGCCTGTGGAAAGCTTCCGAGGTCCGTGTCGTAATCCGAAGATTTGTACGACTCGTTAATACAAATCTCTTAATTACGAATCGGAACAGGACTCCTCTGAAGCACAACAGAATGGAATGGAAGACAGGGAAATGTTTCAGAGAGTTTCGTAATGATTTGTTGTTTCGGAGTGTTTCGAGATATAGTTGTTTTTAAACAGTTTTTAATTGAACAATTCCTATCATTCATTCATATATATATATATGATAGATAGATAGATAGATAGATAGATAGATAGATAGATAGATAGATCGATTGATTGATTGATCAATAGATAGGGTGGGTGGGTGGACAAATAAGATAGATAGATAGATAGATAGATAGATAGATAGATAGATAGATAGATAGGGTAGGTGGACGGATACACAGACAGACAGATATGGTAGGTGGATAGATAGATAGATAGATAGATAGATAGATAGATAGATAGGGTAGGTGGACGGATACACAGACAGACAGATATGGTAGGTGGATAGATAGATAGATAGATAGATAGATAGATAGATAGATAGATAGGGTAGGTGGAAGGATACACAGACAGACAGATAGATAGGGTAGGTGGATAGATAGATAGATAGATAGATAGATAGATAGATAGATAGATAGGGTAGGTGGAAGGATACACAGACAGACAGATAGATAGGGTAGGTGGATAGATAGATAGATAGATAGATAGATAGATAGATAGATAGGGTAGGTGGACGGATACACAGACAGACAGATATGGTAGGTGGATAGATAGATAGATAGATAGATAGATAGATAGATAGATAGATAGATAGATAGGGTAGGTGGAAGGATACACAGACAGACAGATAGATAGGGTAGGTGGATAGATAGATAGATAGATAGATAGATAGATAGATAGATAGATAGATAGATCATGTGTCTAGTACAGAGGTTCTCAACCTGGGGGTCGCGACCCCCTGAGGGGTCATTGGGCCATTTTTAGGGGGTCGCGAAACTGCCTTGGTTGGCCCCACAATTACAATTAGGAAGTAGCGATAATAATAATTTTATGGTTGGGAGTCACCACAACGTGAGGTGCTGGTCTAGTAGGACTTTTGGTGGTTGTCCTTAGACTCACAAGGTTGGCTCAGATGGTTGTGATGTCCACGTGTGTATGTATGTAGATAGTAGGCCTGTGGAAAGCTTCCGAGGTCCGTGTCGTAATCCGAAGATTTGTACGACTCGTTAATACAAATCTCTTAATTACGAATCGGAACAGGACTCCTCTGAAGCACAACAGAATGGAATGGAAGACAGGGAAATGTTTCAGAGAGTTTCGTAATGATTTGTTGTTTCGGAGTGTTTCGAGATATAGTTGTTTTTAAACAGTTTTTAATTGAACAATTCCTATCATTCATTCATATATATATATATGATAGATAGATAGATAGATAGATAGATAGATAGATAGATAGATCGATTGATTGATTGATCAATAGATAGGGTGGGTGGGTGGACAAATAAGATAGATAGATAGATAGATAGATAGATAGATAGATAGATAGATAGATAGGGTAGGTGGACAGATACACAGACAGACAGACAGACAGACAGACAGACAGATAGGGTAGATAGATAGATAGATAGATAGATAGATAGATAGATAGATAGATAGGGTAGGTGGACGGATACACAGACAGAGAGACGGACAGATAGATAGGGTAGGTGGATAGATAGTTAGATAGTTAGATAGATAGATAGATAGATAGATAGATAGATAGATGGATAGGATAGGTGGATAGATAGGATAGGTGGATAGATAGATAGATAGATAGATAGATAGATAGATAGATAGATAGATCGATTGATTGATCAATAGATAGGGTGGGTGGGTGGACAAATAAGATAGATAGATAGATAGATAGATAGATAGATAGATAGATAGGGTAGGTGGACAGATACACAGACAGACAGACAGACAGACAGATAGGGTAGATAGATAGATAGATAGATAGATAGATAGATAGATAGATAGATAGATAGGGTAGGTGGACGGATACACAGACAGAGAGACGGACAGATAGATAGGGTAGGTGGATAGATAGTTAGATAGTTAGATAGATAGATAGATAGATAGATAGATAGATAGGATAGGTGGATAGATAGATAGATAGATAGATAGATAGATAGGGTAGGTGGACGGATACACAGACAGAGAGACGGACAGATAGATAGGGTAGGTGGATAGATAGTTAGATAGTTAGATAGATAGATAGATAGATAGATAGATAGATAGATAGATAGATAGGATAGGTGGATAGATAGATAGATAGATAGATAGATAGATAGATAGATAGGGTAGGTAGACGGATACACAGACAGACAGACAGACAGACAGACAGACAGACAGACAGATAGATAGATAGATAGATAGATAGATAGATAGATAGATAGTTTAGATGGACGGATACACAGACAGACAGACAGATAGGGTAGGTGGATAGATAGATAGATAGATGATAGATAGATAGATAGATAGATAGATAGATAGATAGATAGATAGATAGGGTAGGTGGACGGATACACAGACAGATAGACAGATAGATAGAGTAGATGGATAGATAGACAGATAGGGTAGGTGGATAGATAGATAGATAGATAGATAGATAGATAGATAGATGATAGATAGATAGATAGATAGATAGATAGATAGATAGATAGGGTAGGTGGACGGATACACAAACAGACAGATAGATAAATAGAGTAGGTGGACAGACAGACAGACAGACAGACAGACAGATAGATAAATAGGGTAGGTGGATAGATAGATAGATAGATAGATAGATAGATAGGGTAGGTGGATAGATAGTTAAGGTAGATGGACAGATACACAGACAGACAGATAGACAGATAGGGTAGGTGGGCAGATAGATAGATAGATAGATAGATAGATAGATAGATAGATAGATAGGGTAGGTGGATAGATAGAGTAGGTGGAGGGATAGAGATAGATAGATAGATAGATAGATAGATAGATAGATAGGAAGGATAAGATATATAGGATGGATGGATGGATGAATAGAGAGAGAAAGAGAGAAAATGATGAATGGATGGATGGATAGAAAAGATAGGATGGATTGATAGAGATAGAGATGATGGATGGATAGATAGAGATAGATAGATAAGATAGACATGATGGATAGAGAGGATTGATGGATGAATGGATGGATAGATAGATGGATGAATTGGATAAATAGGTAAATAGATATAGATAGATTGATAGATAGATAAATGGATGGATTGGATAAGTAGGTAAATAGATGATAGATAGATAGATAGATAGATAGGGTCATTGTGCTGATCGGACAGATGGATGGATGGATATCCATCCATCCATCCATCCATCTGTCCGATCAGCACAATGACCCTATCTATCTATCTATCTATCTATCTATCTATCTATTTATCTATCTATTTACCTACTTATCCAATCCAAATAAATAGATAGATGGACTGATGGATTGGATAGGTAGGTAAATAGATGGAATTGAACCAAATATGACACACAGAACTCCCACGACGAACAGAGGCGGTGGTCTCTCTCTCCCCTGCTGAAGAAACCAGACTTAGATCCCTCGGTTCCCTCCAGTTACCGCCCAGTTTCGAATCTCTCGTTCCTGGGCAAGGGGATGGAGAGGGCAGCAGCGGAGCAGTTGCAGCCATTCCTAGACGACACAGCCGGACGAGATCCCTTCCAGTCCGGCTTCCGTGTGGGGTCTCCATCACGGATCACCTTCGATGCCAGCTTGACCAGGGCGGGTCAGCACTGCTTGTGCTATTGGATCTCACAGCAGCATTTGACATAGTCGACCACCATCTTTGGACCAACCGCCTTGCTGTTACTGGAGTCAGGGGGAGAGCTTTGAATTCACAACCGTGGACAGCGAGTGGAGAGGGGAGGGCTGGTCTCTGAGAGGTGTCCCCCCCCTCTCTCTCTCTTGTGGGGTTCCTCCTCAGGGGGCCATTCTCTCCCCTCTGGTGTTTAACATCTCTATGCGACCACTTGCTCAACTGGTTCGAGGTTTTGGGCTGGAGTGTGACCAGTACGCCGATGACACTCAGCTGGTGCTGAAGATGGAAGGCCGACCGGACTCTGTACCCGAGGCCGTGACTGGATGGCTGCGTGCCAGCAGGTTGAGGGTGAATCCAGCAAAGATGGAGATCCGATGGCTGGGTCAACCGGGCAGTGGGGACATCCAGCTGCCTACCCGGGATGGCGAGGCGTTACGCCCGTCATCATTGGTCAAGAGTCTGGGAGTCCTTTTGGACCCTCTGCTGAGGATGGAGGCCCAGGTCTCCGCCGTGAGCAGAACCGCCTTCTTTCACCTGCGGCAGGCTAGATGGCTGTCCAAGGACAACCTCGCTACGGTGATCCAGGCCATGGTCATCTCAAGACTGGACTACTGTAACGCCCTCTTCATTGGCCTTCCTCTGTCGCTGATCTGGAAGCTCAAGTTGCTACAAAATGCAGCTGATTGGCTTCTTGCGGCAATTCCGATGAGATGCCACATCACCCCAATCTTACCAATTGAGCCCCGGATCACTTTCAAAGGGATGGGACTCACCTTGAAGGCCTTGCATGGTCTGGGGCCAATGTACCTGAGGGACCGCCTCACCCCCTCCCAACCCCAGAGATCCCTCCGCTCTGAGGACCAAGATCTATTGGAAATTCCCAGTGTCAAGACCTTGCGTTGAGGGTGAATCCAGCAAAGACGGAGATTAGGGCTGGGCGGTTTCGTTCGTTAATTTCATAATTCGTTATTAATTCGTTATTTTTTTGATAACGAAGCGATATTGAACCATTCAGGAGCAACTAAAAAACGAAACGAATTTTTCCAATTCGTTTCGTAATTGTTTCGAAATTGTTTCAAAATTGTTTCGTTATCATTTCGTTATTATTTCCGTATGTCTGGTGCAAGTTTTATAGTTGTTGTTTGTTTTATCAGTGATAAAAAAATATAAATATCACACCAACAGTCAACCACAGAGGGAGAGGGAAGCTTCAGACGTTCCCCCTGTCCCATTTGGAGATATTTTTAGCGTATTGCGCAATCGCGTCCGCCATTAACGAATCAATTCGAAATTTACGAAATTTCGTAAATAACGAATTTTTTTAAAGAAAAACTCAGAATTCTTTTAAAAAATGAAACGCAATGGACCCCCTAAAAATGAAACGAGTTTAGAAACAAATTTTTCCGTTGTTACCCAGCCCTACCAGAGATCCCTCCGTTCTGAGGACCACGATCTTTTGGAAATTCCCAGTGTCAAGACCTTGCGTTGAGGGTGAATCCAGCAAAGACGGAGATCCTATGGCTGGGTCGACCGGGCAGTGGGGACATCCAGCTGCCTACCCTGGATGGCGAAGCGCTACGCCCACAACAAAAATACTAGGGCTGGGCGGTTTCGTTTCGTAATTTCGTAATTCGTTAAAAATTCATTATTTTTTTTGGTTACGAAGTGATAACGAACCATTCAGGAGCATCTAAAAAAAGGAAACGAATTTTTCAATTCGTTTCGTATTCGTTTCGTATTCGTTTCGAAATCGTTTCGTTATTATTTCCGCATGTCTGGGGCAAGTTTTATAGCTGTTGTTTGTTTAATCAGTGAAAAAAAAAATATAAATATCACACCAACAGTCAACAACAGAGGGAGAGGGAAGCTTCAGAAGTTCCCCCTGTCCCATTTGGAGATATTTTTAGCGTATTGTGCAATCGCGTCTGCCATTAACGAATCAATTCGAAATTTACGAAATTTCGTAAATAACGATTTTTTTAAAAGAAAAATTCAGAATTCTTTATAAAAACGAAACGCAATGGACCCCCTAAAAATGAAACGAGTTTAGAAACAAATTTTTCCGTTGTTACCCAGCCCTACCAGAGATCCCTCCATTCTGAGGACCACGATCTTTTGGAAATTCCCAGTGTCAAGACCTTGCTTTGAGGGTGAATCCAGCAAAGACGGAGATCCTATGGCTGGGTCGACCGGGCAGTGGGGACATCCAGCTGCCTACCCTGGATGGCGAGGCGCTACGCCCACAACAAAAATACTAGGGCTGGGCGGTTTCGTTTCATAATTTTGTAATTCGTTAAAAATTCGTTATTTTTTTTGGTTACGAAGTGATAACGAACCATTCAGGAGCATCTAAAAAAAGGAAACGAATTTTTCAATTCGTTTCGTATTCGTTTCGTATTCGTTTCGAAATCGTTTCGTTATTATTTCCGCATGTCTGGGGTAAGTTTTATAGCTGTTGTTTGTTTAATCAGTGAAAAAAAATATAAATATCACACCAACAGTCAACAACAGAGGGAGAGGGAAGCTTCAGAAGTTCCCCCTGTCCCATTTGGAGGTTTTTTAGCGTATTGAGCTCCGCCATTAACGAATCGATTCGTATTTGTTTCGTATTCGTTTCGTATTGATTCGTAATTTTACGAAATTTCGTAAATATTGAACTTTTTTAAAGAAAAATTTCGGAATTCTTTTAAATATCGAAACGCAAAAAACCCCAAAAAACGAATCGAGTTTAGAAACAAATTTTTCTGTGGTTGCCCAGCCCTAAAAAATACTACTTGTATAACATAAACAATAATATAATTCAACAACAGTATATAAACATGCTGCAGTGTTAACCTCACAGCGACAACAAACAATATGGTGCAAATCTTTAGTACAGTGGTATCTTCTTATAAGTAGCTTGTGGATCATCCACGACCAGTTTCGGCCTACCTCAGACCTTCCTCTGATGGACTGAAATTAATGTACAAATCAATGTTTTACTCCAGTAGCATACATATAGAACATCTGTATCATTACATATCATAAGTTACAACACATTTAAGTACTTACAAAGTTATACACTTGAACAAATTCTCCTCAGGGAATACAGATATTTTTGAGTCAGTGGTATCTACTAGGGCTGGGTAACCACGGAAAAATTTGTTTCTAAACTCGATTCATTTCCAGGGGGCACTAGTGTTTCCAAATTCTAAATACTTCCGAAATTTTGAGATTTCAAAATTTCGTTATTTACGAAATTTCGTTAATTTCGAATCGATTCGTTAATGGCGGACGCGTTTGCGCAATATGCTAAAAAAACCTCCAAATGGGACAGGGGGAACTTCGGAAGCTTCCCTCTCCCTCTGTTGTTGACTGTTGGTGTGATATTATATATTTTTTTCACTGATAAAACAAACAACAACTATAAAACTTGCACCAGACATGCGAAAATAATTACGAAATAATGACGAAACAATAACGAAAGAAATTGAAAAAATTGTTTCGAATCTAACTTACTCCTCACACTATTCCTGCATGGCTCAATATCGGATCGTAAGCTAATTTAAATACGGATTAATAACGAATTACGAAATTAACGAACGAAACCGCCCAGCCCTAGTATCTACATCTACATCAAAGGAACGAAATGTGGCTATGAGAGTTTGAAAATTACTATGTTGAAAATGATTATATTGTAGAAGTGCTTAATATTCAAGTATTTTACACATTAAGAAATTAGTAAAGTCTTCACACTTGTTATTACATCAATATTTGTTGAACATATCCATTAAATAATAAATAATAATAAGTTACAACACATTTGAATACTTACAAAATTATACACTTGAGAGTTTGTTCTCCGCAGGAGTTACAGATTTTTGGCTCAGTGGTATCTATTAGGGCTGTCCAACCACGGAAAAATTTGTTTCTAAACTCGATTCGTTTTTAGGGTTTTTTTTGCGTTTCTTTATTTAAAAGAATTCCGAAAATTTTCTTTTAAAAAGTTCGATATTTACGAAATTTCGGAAATTACAAAACAATTTCGAAACAATAACGAATCGATTCGTTAATGGCGGACGCGATTGCGCAATACGCTAAAAACCCCTCCAAATGGGACTGGGGGAACTTCTGAAGCTTCCCTCTCCCTCTGTTGTTGACTGTTGGTGTGATAATTTATTTTTTATCACTGATAAAACAAACAACAACCTTAAAACTTGCACCAGACATACGGAAATAATAACGAAATAATAACGAAACAATTTCGAAACAATTTCAAAACGAATTGGAAAAATTCGTTTCGTTTTTTAGTTGCTCCTGAATGGTTCAATATCGCTTTGTTATAAAAAAAAACGAATTAATAACGAATTACGAAATTAACGAACGAAACCGCCCAGCCCTAGTATCTACATCAAGGAACGAAATGTGGCTATGAGAGTTTGAAAATTACTATGTTGAAAATGATTATTTTGTAGAAATATTAAAGTATTTTACACATTAAGAGGGCACTACGCCCGTCCTCGTTGGTCAAGAGTCTGGGAGTCCTTTTGGACCCTCTTTCTGCTGAGGATGGAGGCCCTGGTCTCTCTCCGCCGTGAGCAGAACCGCCTTCTTTCTTTCCCCTGCGGCAGGCTAGACAGCTGCCCCCCTCCTTGTCCAGGGACGACCTGGCTACGGTGATCCAGGCTACGGTCATCTCAAGGCTGGACTATTGTAACGCCCTCTACATTGGCCTTCCTCTGTCAGTGATCCGGAAGCTCAAGTTGGTACAAAACGCAGCTGCTCGGCTTCTTGCGGGAATTCCAATGAGATGCCACTTAACACCAATCTTACCAATTGAGCACCGGATCACTTTCAAAGGGATGGGACTCACCTTGAAGGCCTTGCATGGTCTGGGGCCGATGGACCTGAGGGACCGCCTCACCCCCTACCAACCCCAGAGATCCCTCCGTTCTGAGGACCAAGATCTCTTGGAAATTCCCAGTGTCAAGACCTTGTGTTTAACAGCAACCAGACGCAGAGCCTTCACAGCAGTGGCACCATCACTCTGGAATACTCTGCCACCTGAAATCCGTGCCTTACGGGACCTATCAGCTTTCCGCAGGGCATGGAAGACATATCTGTTTCGACAGGCCTTTGATCTCTGATATTGTTGTTTTTAAATTGTTTTTAAATTGTGTTAGATTTTCGCCTGTTCTTGTAAGCCGCTCCGAGCCCCAGGGGAGTGGCCGCATGTATGTTCAAATAATAAATAAATAATCACATTATAATAGGAGGAAAAAGGACCTTCAGAAAGTCCTCTTCCTCCTGGCCCAGTTCCTTTCAAGCCTTTCCATTAAGGACATTCACCAAAATCTCCCCCATGTGCCCCTGTCTGACCGCAAGAGGAAAACCCGGATTAAGTCTTATCTCAGATCAACCACGACACAATAGACAGGTTTCGCTTGAAGGCCATTTAGGACTCGCTGAGCCACCGGACATTTCCTGAGTTCCATAATCCATTCAAGAATGCATTGTATTCCTTTGTCCCACCTTCCTCCCTCCTGATTTGTCGACGCGCCAAGGCGGCAGAAGCCCTGTGATTGGCCCAGGCACTTGAGAGGCAGACGAGCCTCCTCCCAGTTGTTGAGGCAACAGCCAATCACCTTCAAGCCAGGCCGGGGGGGGGGGGGGGGGCAGGGGGGGAGATTCAAACCCCACACTCTGTTTTTTCTATAAAAATCGCATTTGTTTGTGTACGTGTCTGCTTAGCTTGGCGAATGATCTTTGATATTGCTGTTTTTAATTTTTTTAAAAATTGTGTTCGGTTTTAACCATTCTTGTAAGCTGCTCCGAGCCCCAGGGGAGTGGCGGCATATACGTTTGCATAATAAATAAATAAATAAATAAATAAAGCATCCCAGAAGCCCCTAAATATGGCTTATTGTCCCCCTCAGGATAAGCGAGACTCTACTGTATTGTTAACCCTTTATCCGGAAGCCCTCATTCGTCATCCCAAACGCAGCCAAATCTGTAGGGTTTGGTAAGCATGCCTTATAATCAGGGGCGGCTCAACCATTACGCGAAGTAAGCCTTCGCGGTAGAGTTGATGTTGCCCAGGAGCGCTCTTGAGGCGCTCTTGGGGGAAAATAGACCTTGACATATGCAAGTTGTAGTTACTGGGATGTAGAGTTCACCTACAATCAAAGAGCATTCTGAACACCACCAAGGATGGAATTGGCTTGCATCCCCAGGGGCGGCGAACCCATTACGCAAAGTAAGCCTTCGCGGTAGAGTTGATGTTGCCCAGGGTGCGCTCTTGAGGTGCTCTTGGGGGAAAATAGACCTTGACATATGCGAATTGTAGTTACGGGGATGTATAGCTCACCTGCAATCAAAGAGCTGCTGAACTCCACCAATGATGGAATTGGCTTGCATCCCCAGGGGCGGCGAACCCATTACGCAAAGTAAGCCTTCGCAGTAGAGTTGATGTTGCCCAGGGTGCGCTCTTGAGGTGCTCTTGGGGGAAAATAGACTTTTGACATATGTGAGTTGTAGTTACGGGGATGTATAGTTCACCTACAATCAAAGAGCATTCTGAACTCCACCAATGATGGAATTGGCTTGCATCCCCAGGGGCGGCGAACCCATTACGCAAAGTAAGCCATCGCGGTAGAGTTGGTGTTGCCCAGGATGGATCTGGATCAAACTTGGCACGAATACTCAATATGCCCAAATATGAGTCCAAATAGAGTTTGGGGGAAAATAGACCTTGACATATGCGAGTTGTATTTACTGGGATGTATAGTTCACCTACAATCAAAGAGCATGCTGAACTCCACCAATGATGGAATTGGCTTGCATCCCCAGGGGCGGCGAACCCATTACGCAAAGTAAGCCATCGCGGTAGAGTTGGTGTTGCCCAGGATGGATCTGGATCAAACTTGGCACGAATACTCAATATGCCCAAATATGAGTCCAAATAGAGTTTGGGGGAAATAGACCTTGACATATGTGAGTTGTAGTTACTGGGATGTATAGCTCACCTGCAATCAAAGAGCATTCTGAACTCCACCAATGATGGAATTTGTCAGGATTAATTTAGTTATATATGTGTTTTTCAATGTGCTTCTATGTATTGCCAAGATGGATGCCACTGTGAATTGAGAATGCCGTGCAGAAATGTTTATACTTTGAAGCTGTGATTAAGTGAACTTGAAAAAGTAAGATAAGGTTTGTTCTTGCTGAGAACAGAAGGGAGTTGCCAGTCTCAGCAAGAGAAGATAAGCAGATGTGAAGAGGCTTTCGGTTTTGACTAGTTCCTGAATTGTAGCTCGCTGTAGTAAGACGTGTCTGATGTATGTGCTTAGTAAACTTAGTTTCTTTTGTAACTCAAAGCCCGCAGAGTCCTTATTTTGCAACTCAGTATCTGCTTGATCTAGCATTCCTTCTGTTGGGGATTGCCAATCTCTGACAGAATTGAACCAAATAGGGCACACAGAACTCCTACGACAAACAGAAAATATATATCAGTGATTGGTGGGGGGGGGGGCAAAATACTGTTTGCTTACCCTTGAAAATTACCTAGGGCCGCCCCTGGGTCTGGTAGGCATGCCTTGGGACCTCAGAACACACAAAGCTTCAATACATAAATTTTCTCCCCTTCTTTTGTTCCTAGGGAACGGTTTTGGAGAAGCTGCGGCTGTACAAGTTTCTGAGCCTTTTACGAATCGTAACAGACGGCATCCCGCCTTTTGGGAAGGATCCGGCGCTTCTCATCCAGAACCAAAAATTTGACGGCGTGACGGTACGGACCTATCAGCCGAAAGCGGAGTCGGCCGTGAAAAGGAAAGGATTCCTCTTCTTCCACGGAGGGGCCGGGACGTACGGAAGTGTTGGTAAGAAGAACCATGTTGCAATACGTTACGTGACATGATTTTTGTTCCTGGGTTCCCAATGCCATTTCCTATCTCATTTTTGTGTCAGTAAAATAAGATTAATAATAGGTACATGAGTACATAAAAACATTCTCCTGTTCGAATGCTACGTTGTGTCCAAATTTTGAAGCAATCAGTGAAGAATTTTGGGAGTTTTGACGTCATGCACAAATGAACATTTACATTTCTATTTATGTTCGTTTGTGCATTACCTAAAAAATCCCAAAATACTTCACTGATTGCTTCAAAATTTGGACACAATGTAGCATTCGAACAGGAGAATGTTTTTATGTACTCACATACCTATTATTATATAGATGTCACACCTGTGACAAGTAAAAACATGCTTGGCATCATAAAAAATACGAGCTAAGAGGGCGATATATAAATATAGTCAATAAAATAATAATAATAATAATAATAATAATAATAATTCGAAAACTTCCAAAACTTTGCACATTTTGCCATTGTTTTCCAATGACTCTCTCAAATGTCAACAAACATGACATATTTATGGCACAAAAAGGAAGTTTCTGGAGCAGAACAACTACTTTCAAAATACAGACCGTACAACGAAATGCGAAATGATACTTTCAAACAAGGAACATTTTCACATTTTGCTATATAATGTCACAAAGGACGGGGTGAGCTCCCATTGACAGCCCCAGTCAAAACGAAAGTCTCTTCACATCTGCTTATCTCTTCTTGCTGAGACCGGTTCCTCCCTTCTGTTCCCAGCAAGAGCAAACCTTTTCTTACTTCTCTCAAGGTCACATAATCACAGCTTCATGGTATGAACATTCTGCACAACATTTCTAATACACAGTGGAATCCATCTTGGAAATACATACATTTAAAACACATACATAACTAAATTAATCCTGACATAATAACAGGTCAAATAATAATAATAATAGTAATAATAATAATAGATACATCACACAGTCCCAGACGCTCGGGAAGTGTTCGACTTGTGATTTTGTGATACGAAATCCAGCATATATATCTCGTTTTTATGTCAGTAAAATAAGATTAATAATAGGTACATGAGTACATAAAAACATTCTCCTGTTCGAATGCTACGTTGTGTCCAAATTTTGAAGCAATCAGTGAAGTATTTTGGGAGTTTTGACGTCATGCACAAATGAACATTTACATTTCTATTTATGTTCGTTTGTACATGACCTAAAAACTCCCAAAATACTTCACCGATTGCTTCGAAATTTGGACACAATGTAGCATTCGAACAGGAGAATGTTTTTATGTATTCACATACAGATTATTATATAGATGTCACACCTGTGACAGGTAAAAACATGCTTGGCATCAAAACCAGCGCCATCTGCTGGATGTCCAAGCAACAGATTGCAAAGTGACCTTGTCAGGGCCGGAGCTGCCATTAGGGAGCAGAACCGGAAGAAGAAGAGTGGGAAAAGGGTGGTGGGGCAGGTAGGGAAATCCAGGCCGGAGAGAGGGGCAGGTCATGGACTTAAGAGGGGGAGGGAAGGAGGCAGGCACGGAGGTAGGCCCAGCCCAAGCCCTGGCTTCCATAGCCTCATGTCCTGCCCGGGACCACCTCATGCCCGCTCCTCTCAAAAGGAAGGAAGGATTAAATGGAAGGAAGGGAGAGATAGATAGGAAGGAAGTAAAGGAAAGGGTTTTCCCACAAATTTTCCACTGCTCATTATTGTTATTATTATCATTATTATATACATTAGGGCTGGGCGGTTTCGTTTCGTTAATTCGTAATTCGTTAATAATTCGTTAATTTTTCCAATTACAAAACGATAACGAACCATTCTGGAGCAATCATTAAAAAAACCGAATTTTTAAACGCGTTTTGTAAATGCTTCGTATTTCATTATTGTATTCGTTTCGTTATTGTTTTGAGGTCGTTTCGTTATTATTTCCGCATGTCTGGGCAAGTTTTTTGTTTAATTAGTGAAAAAAAATTATAATATCACACCAACAGTCAAGAACAGAGGGAGAGGGAAGCTTCAGAAGGTTTTGGAGGTTTTTTAGCGTATTT
>NC_090033.1:18781161-18836161 GCF_037176765.1 Anolis sagrei
CCGCCCTCTCCTCCTCCTCCTCCTCCTCTTTCAGGCTCTGACTGGCGAAGGAGAGGAGAGAGAGGAGAGCTCCCAGCAAGCATAGCCATCTTACGTATTTCCGAAATGGACGGAAATACAAAAATATTTGGCGCATGCCGTTTCGATTTTGAAAATACACTTCCGGGTTTGGAAAAAAGTTTGATATCGTTTCGTATATGGGAAATTAACGGGGGAAAAAACGATATACAAAATTAACGAACGAAACCGCCCAGCCCTAGGTCCCAGGGGCGATGAGGAAGAGGAAGGTCAAGAGGCCAAAGGGGCGGATATTCTTCTGCCCTGGCGGCAATGAGGAAGAGGAAGGTATAGAGGGTGAGGAGGCGGGTCTTCTTCCCTCCTTTCCCTCTTTACCTTCCTCTTCCTCGTAAAGAGGGTGAGGAGGCGGCGCGACACCTCTGCCACTTCCTCAATCGCAGGGCTCAAGTGGCAGCAAGAGGTCCTGGTGGCGATGAGGAAGAGGAAGGTAAAGAGGGTGAGGAGGCGGGTATTCTTCTCTCCTTGCCCTCTTTACCTTCCTCTTCCTCCTCCTAGCCACTGCCAGGGCCTCTTAGTGCCACTTGGCGGCAAGAGCCTCCATCAGTGACGAGGAAGAGGAAGGTAAAGAGGGTGAGGCGGCAGCGCGACACTTCTGCCATCTCCTCAATCGCAGGGCCCACGTGGCAACAAGAAACCCGGGCCGCGACGAGGAAGAGGAAGGTAAAGAGGCTGAGCGGGTGACTGTACTTCCCTCCTCGCCCTCTTTAGCTTCCACTTCCTCCTCCTCACCACTGCCCGGGCATCTTGGTGCCACTTGGCGGGTCTTCTTCCCTCCTTTCCCTCTTCAATTGCAGGGCCCAAGCAAGAGCCCCCGGTGGCGACGAGGAAGAGGAAGGTAAAGAGGTTGAGGAGGCGGGTCTTCTTCCCTCCTTTCCCTCTTTACCTTCCTCTTCCTCGTAAAGAGGGTGAGGAGGCGGCGCGACACCTCTGCCACTTCCTCAATCGCAGGGCTCAAGTGGCAGCAAGAGGTCCTGGCGGCGATGAGGAAGAGGAAGGTAAAGAGGGTGAGGAGGCGGGTCTTCTTTTCTCCTTTCCCTCTTTACCTTCCTCTTCCTCGTAAAGAGGGTGAGGAGGCGGCGCGACACCTCTGCCACTTCCTCAATCGCAGGGCTCAAGTGGCAGCAAGAGGTCCTGGTGGCGATGAGGAAGAGGAAGGGAAAGAGGGTGAGGGGGTGCCTCTTCTTCCCTTCTCACCCTCTTTACCTTCCTCTTCCTCCTCCTCGCTACTGCCATGGCCTCTTGGTGCCACTTGGAAGCAAGAGGCCCCGGCAGCGACGAGGAAGAGGAAGGTAAAGAGGGTGAGGAGGCGGGTCTTCTTTCCTCCTTTCCCTCTTTACCTTCCTCTTCCTCGTAAAGAGGATGAGGAGGTGGTGCGACACCTCTGCCGCCTCCTTGATCGCAGAACCCAAGCGGCGGCAGGAATCCCCGGCGGTGACAAGAAAGAGGAAGGTAAAGACGCCGAGGGGGTGGCTCTTCTTCCCTCCTTGACCTCTTTACCTTCCTCTTTCTCCTCCTCACCACCGCCAGGGCCTCTTGGTGCCATTTGGCACCAAAGGAAGGCGATGAGGAAGGTAAGGAGGGTGAGGAGGCGGTGTGACACCTCTGCTGCCTCCTTGATCGCAGGGCCCAAGCGGCAGCAAGAAGCCCCAGAAAGTGGAAGACAAAGAGAGTGAGGAAGGAAGAAGAGCTGCTCCCTCACCCTCTTTACCTTCCTCTTCCTCCTCCTCACCACCGCCGGAGCCTCTTGGTGCTAGGAAGAGGAAGAAAAAGAGGGTTGAGGGGCAGCAAGACATCCTGAAACCACTCTCCTTTTGCTTAAGTCTGACATCCTGTAACCACTCTCCTTTTGCTTAAGTCTGACATCCTGTAACCACTCTCCTTTTGCTTAAGTCTGACATCCTGAAACCACTCTCCTTTTGCTTAAGTCTGACATCCTGTAACCACTCTCCTTTTGCTTAAGTCTGACATCCTGTAACCACTCTCCTTTTGCTTAAGTCTGACATCCTGAAACCACTCTCCTTTTGCTTAAGTCTGACATCCTGTAACCACTCTCCTTTTGCTTAAGTCTGACACTGAGTGTGCAAGTGATCTTTTATTGCTTCTCTGCAGAGACTGAAACTGATGATTCCCAATCATTCATTTGATTTGGTTCTTTGCTTGAAGGACAGTATCCTAACTTGCTTGGGTTCACTTTCAGACTGCTATGAAAGAATATTGCGGCATATTTCCAGAGAAGCGGACGCGGTGGTCGTGGCGGTGGAGTAAGTGGCGGTTTTGCTATTACGTTCAGATCCGTTTACCATGAGGATGCAAAGTGTCCGGACAGCAGAATTAATGCATTTCGACACCCCTCTAACTGTGATGGCTACGAAATGATGAGAGTTGTAGTAAAGATATTTAGAAAGGAAAGAAAGACTTCCTGACTGTGAGAGCCGTTCAGCAGTGGAACTCTCTGCCCCGGAGTGTGGTGGAGGCTCCTTCTTTGGAAGCTGTTAAACAGAGGCTGGATGGCCATCTGTCAGGGGTGATTTGAATGCAATATTCCTGCTTCTTGGCAGAATGGGGTTGGACTGGATGGCCCAGGAGGTCTCTTCCAACTCTTTGATTCTATGATTCTATGAAAAAAGGGAAGAATAGAGGGTGGGAAGGAAAGAAAGGAATATAGAAGGGAGGGAGGAAAGAAGGAAGAAAGGAAGGAAGGAAAGAGGGAAGGAGGGAGGAAGAAAGGAGAGGAAAAGGAGGGAAGGGAGAAAAAGAAAGAGAAAAATTAAGGGGAGAACAGGAGGGAGGAAGGGAGGAAAGAAGAAAGCGATGAAAAAAGGATGGGAAGGAGGAGGGAGAGAGAAAAGAAAGAAGGAACGGAAGAAGAAAGAGAGAAAAGGAGGGAGATGGAAAGAATCCATGAAGGAATAGAGAGAGAGAAGAATGGAATGAAGAAGGGCGGAAGAAAATAAGGAAGAGAAGAAGCATGAAAGGTGGAGGGGGAGAGGAAATGAGGAAGAAATGGAAGATGGTAGAGAGGGAGGAAGATGGAAAAATAGAAGAAGGAAGGGAAGGAAAGGGAAATGATGGAAGAGAGGGAAGGAAGAAGGAAGAGGAAAAAGGAAGGAATAGAAGAAGGAAGAAAAAGGGAGGGGGAGGAAATGAAGGGAGTGAAGAAGGAAGAGGAAAAAAGGAAGGAAGAAGGGAGAGGGAGGAGGAAGGAAGGAAGGAAGGAAGGAAAGAAGGAAGGAAAAAGGAAGAAAGGAAGGTAGGAAGAGAGAGTGAAGAATGAAGGGAGTGAAGGTGGGAGGAAAGAAGGAGGCGAAAGAGGGAGGGAAGAAGGAAGATGGGGAAATAGAAAGGAATAGAAGAAGAAAGAAAAGAAGGGGGAGGGAGGAAGAAGGAAGGAGAGAAGAAGGAAAGGAGAGGAGGAAGCAAGGAAGGAGAAAGAGGTGGAAAAAGGAAGGAATACATGAAGGAAGAAAAAAGGGGAGGGAAGAAGGATGGGGAGAAGAAGGAAAGGAGGGAAGGAAGGAGAAAGAGGTGGAAAAAGGAAGGAAAAGAAGAAGGAAGAAATAAAGGAAGGAGAGAAGGAAAGGAGGGGAGGAAGGAAGGAAGGAAGGAAGGAAGGAAGGAGAAAGAGGTGGAAAAAGGAAGGGACAGAAGAAGGAAGAAATGAAGGGGAGGGAGGAAGAAAGAAGGAGAGAAGAAGGAAAGGAGGTGAGAAAGGAAGGAAGGAGAAAGAGGAGGGAAAAGGAAGGAACAGGAGAAGGAAGAAACGAAGGGAGGAGAGAAGAAGAAAAGGAGGGGAGGAAGGAAGGAAGGAAGGAATGAAGGAACGAACGAACGAACGAAGAAGAAGGAACGGAGGGAAGGAAGGAAGGAAGGAAGGAAGGAAGGAGAAAGAGGTGGAAAAAGAAAGGAATAGAAGAAGGAAGAAACAAAGGAAGGAGAGAAGGAAAGGAGGGGAGAAAGGAAGGAATAGAAGAAGGAAGAAAAGACGAGGGAGGGAGGAAGGAGAGAAGAAGGAAAGGAAGGGAGGAAGGAAGGAAGGAGAAAAAGGTGGAAAGGGGCAGGAGAGAAGAAGGAAAGGAGAGGAGGAAGGAAGGAGAAAGATGTGGAAAAAGAAAGATATAGAAGAAGGAAGAAACGAAGGAAGGAGAGAAGGAAAGGAAGGGAGAAAGGAAGGAATAGAAGGAGGAAGAAAAGAAGGGGAGGGAGGAAGAAAGAAGGAGAGAAGAAGGAAAGGAGGTGAGAAAGGAAGGAAGGAGAAAGAGGAGGGAAAGGAAGGAACAGGAGAAGGAAGAAACGAAGGGAGGAGAGAAGAAGGAAAGGAGGGGAGGAAGGAAGGAAGGAAGGAACGAAGGAACGAACGAACGAAGGAAGAAGAAGGAACGGAGGGAAGGAAGGAAGGAAGGAAGGAAGGAAGGAAGGAGAAAGAGGTGGAAAAAGAAAGGAATAGAAGAAGGAAGAAACAAAGGAAGGAGAGAAGGAAAGGAGGGGAGAAAGGAAGGAATAGAAAAAGGAAGAAAAGAAGAGGGAGGGAGGGAGGGAGGAGAGAAGAAGGAAAGGAAGGAAGGGAGGAAGGAAGGGAGGAGAAAAAGGTGGAAAGGGGCAGGAGAGAAGAAGGAAAGGAGAGGAGGAAGGAAGGAGAAAGACGTGGAAAAAGAAAGATATAGAAGAAGGAAGAAACGAAGGAAGGAGAGAAGGAAAGGAAGGGAGAAAGGAAGGAATAGAAGGAGGAAGAAAAGAAGGGGAGGGAGGAAGAAAGAAGGAGAGAAGAAGGAAAGGAGGTGAGAAAGGAAGGAAGGAGAAAGAGGTGGGAAAAGGAAGGAACAGGAGAAGGAAGAAACGAAGGAAGGAGAGAAGAAGGAAAGGAGGGGAGGAAGGAACGAAGGAAGGAACGAAGGAACGAAGGAAGGAGAGAAGAAGGAACGGAGGGGAGGAAGGAAGGAAGGAAGGAAGGAAGGAAGGAAGGAGAAAGAGGTGGAAAAAGAAAGGAATAGAAGAAGGAAGAAACAAAGGAAGGAGAGAAGGAAAGGAGGGGAGAAAGGAAGGAACAGAAGAAGGAAGAAAAGAAGAGGGAGGGAGGAAGGAGAGAAGAAGGAAAGGAAGGGAGGAAGGAAGGAAGGAAGGAGAAAATGGAAAGGGGCAGGAGAGAAGAAGGAAAGGAGAGGAGGAAGGAAGGAGAAAGACGTGGAAAAAGAAAGATATAGAAGAAAGAAGAAATGAAGGAAGGAGAGAAGGAAAGGAGGGGAGAAAGGAAGGAATAGAAGAAGGAAGAAAAGAAGAGGGAGGGAGGAAGGAGAGAAGAAGGAAAGGAAGGGAGGAAGGAAGGAAGGAGAAAAAGGTGGAAAAAGAAAGATATAGAAGAAGGAAGAAACGAAGGAAGGAGAGAAGGAAAGGAAGGGAGAAAGGAAGGAATAGAAGAAGGAAGAAAAGAAGAGGGAGGGAGGAAGGAGAGAAGAAGAAAAGGAAGGGAGGAAGGAAGGAAGGAGAAAAAGGTGGAAAGGGGCAGGAGAGAAGAAGGAAAGGAGAGGAGGAAGGAAGGAGAAAGACGTGGAAAAAGAAAGATATAGAAGAAGGAAGAAACAAAGGAAGGAGAGAAGGAAAGGAGGGGAGAAAGGAAGGAATAGAAGAAGGAAGAAAAGAAGAGGGAGGGAGGAAGGAGAGAAGAAGGAAAGGAAGGAAGGAAGGAAGGAAGGAAGGAAGGAAGGAAGGAAGGAAGGAGAAAAAGGTGGAAAGGGGCAGGAGAGAAGAAGGAAAGGAGAGGAGGAAGGAAGGAGAAAGACGTGGAAAAAGAAAGATATAGAAGAAGGAAGAAACGAAGGAAGGAGAGAAGGAAAGGAGGGGAGAAAAGAAGGAATAGAAGAAGGAAGAAAAGAAGAGGGAGGGAGGAAGGAGAGAAGAAGGAAAGAAAAGGAGGAAGGGAGGAAGGAGAAAAAGGTGGAAAGGGGCAGGAGAGAAGAAGGAAAGGAGAGGAGGAAGGAAGGAGAAAGACGTGGAAAAAGAAAGATATAGAAGAAGGAAGAAACGAAGGAAGGAGAGAAGGAAAGGAAGGGAGAAAGGAAGGAATAGAAGAAGGAAGAAAAGAAGAGGGAGGGAGGAAGGAGAGAAGAAGGAAAGGAAGGGAGGAAGGAAGGAAGGAAGGAGAAAAAGGTGGAAAGGGGCAGGAGAGAAAAAGGAAAGGAGAGGAGGAAGGAAGGAGAAAGACGTGGAAAAAGAAAGATATAGAAGAAGGAAGAAACGAAGGAAGGAGAGAAGGAAAGGAAGGGAGAAAGGAAGGAATAGAAGGAGGAAGAAAAGAAGGGGAGGGAGGAAGAAAGAAGAAGAAGGAAAGGAGGGGAGGGAGGAAGGAAGGAGAAAGAGGTGGAAAAAGGAAGGAATACATGAAGGAAGAAAAAAGGGGAGAGAAGAAGGATGGGGAGAAGAAGGAAAGGAAGGAAGGAAGGAGAAAGAGGTGGAAAAAGGAAGGGACAGAAGAAGGAAGAAACGAAGTAAGGAGAGAAGAAGGAAAGGAGGGGAGGAAGGAAGGAAGGAAGGAAGGAAGGAAGGAAGGAAGGAAGGAGAAAGAGGTGGAAAAAGGAAGGAATAGAAGAAGGAAGAAAAGAAGGGGAGGGAGGAAGAAAGAAGGAGAGAAGAAGGAAAGGAAGGGAGGAAGGAGAAAAAGGTGGAAAGGGGCAGGAGAGAAGAAGGAAAGGAGAGGAGGAAGGAAGGAGAAAGACGTGGAAAAAGAAAGATATAGAAGAAGGAAGAAACGAAGGAAGGAGAGAAGGAAAGGAGGGGAGGAAGGAAGGAAGGAAGGAAGGAAGGAAGGAGAAAGAGGTGGAAAAAGGAAGGAACAGAAGAAGGAAGAAACGAAGTAAGGAGAGAAGAAGGAAAGGAGGGGAGGAAGGAAGGAAGGAAGGAAGGAAGGAGAAGGAGGTGGAAAAAGGAAGGAATAGAAGAAGGAAGAAACAAAGGAAGAAGAAGGAAAGGAGGGGAGGAAGGAAGGAGATAGAGATGGAAAAAGGAAGGAATAGAGGAAGGAAGAAAGAAGGGGAGGGAGAAAAAAAGAAGGAGAAAAAGGTGGAAAGGGGCAGGAGAGAAGAAGGAAAGGAGGGGAAGAAGGAAGGAAGGAAGGAAGGAAGGAAGGAAGGAAGGAAGGAAGGAAGGAAGGAAGGAGAAAAAGGTGGAAAGGGGCAGGAGAGAAGAAGGAAAGGAGAGGAGGAAGGAAGGAGAAAGACGTGGAAAAGGGAAGGAAAGAAGAAGGCAACTAGGGGAAAAAGGAAGGAAGGAGAAAGGTGGAAAAAGGAAGGAAAGAAGAAGGAAAGGAGTGGAGGAAGGAAGGAAGGAAGGAAGGAAGGAGGAAGAGGTGGAAAAAGGAAGGAAAGAAGGAAAGGAGGGGAGGAAGGAAGCAGAAAGAGGTGGAAAAAGGAAGGAATAGAAGAAGGAAGAAAAGAAGGGGAGGAAGGAAGAAGGAGAGAAGAATGAAAGGAGGGGAGGGAGGAAGGAAGGAGAAAGAAATGATGGCTGGAAGGAAGGAAAGAGAATAGCAAATACGTTATTGTATGTAGATGACACCGTATCACTGTCATCCTCTTTAGGTACGGGTTGGGACCGGAACACGCCTATCCCAACCAGTACGTTGAGTGCGAGAAGGCCACCGTCCACTTCATGAAGCACGTGGCTGACTACAACGTCGACGCCTCCCGGATCGTAGTCTCCGGGGACAGCTGCGGAGCCAATTTTGCCACCCGGATTTGCCAGCTGCTGGTCTCCCGGAGCGACCTCCCCCGGATCCATTCCCAGGTCCTGATCTACCCGGGACTCCAGGGCATGGACTTCTACTTGCCGTCCTACCAGCAGAACAGCAAAGTGCCCATCCTCTGGAGGGAGACGGTCATCTACTTCTGTTGCCTTTACCTCAACAAGTGCACCTCGGTCATCGACGACGTCCTGGAGAGCCGCCACGTCCCGGAGAGCGTCCTGAAGAAATACCGGAAGTGGGTCAGCGCGGACTTGATCCCCGAGGAATTCAAAGCGAGGGGCTACCGGCCCCAAGACACCGGCTTGTACGAGTTCAAGCCCAAGGTCTACGAGGAGATGAAAGCCGTCTTGGAGGAGAACTTCTCTCCGCTTTTCGCCCCGGACGAGACGATCGCGAAGCTCCCGCAGACGTACATCTTGACCTGCGAGTTCGACGTCCTCCGGGACGATGGGTTGTTGTACAAGAGGCGGCTGGAGGACAACGGGGTCCCGGTGAAGTGGGTCCACGTGGAGAACGGCTTCCACGGCGTCGCCATCCTCTTCGGATATGGGTTGTTATCCTTCCCGTCCGCGGAACGGATTGTGCGCGAGACAACAGATTACATCAAAGGACTATGAAGAGAGGAAACGGAGACAGAAATGAAGCCAACGCAAGAGCTGAACTGATTCTTCATCCACCTCATCTTCTACTACGCCTTTGGTACCACGTTCCCTTAAACTCTATTTCTAAACTTTGGTGGAAAGCACAAAATTCAGCATCAAGTAGAGATATGAACCCTGATTTTGGGGACCGAATCATCTCACTGGAAAGCGAGGAAAGATATGGACGTCCAACCAAGTCAAATCATCTCTCAGAAATGTCTTTGGTTCCTTGAAGAGATCCATTCACAAGTCTAGTGGTGGTCAACAGCCATGATGTTGGTGCTCAACTCAGGAAAGATATGGATGCCCAACCAAGTGAAATCATCTCTCAGAAATGACTTTGGTTCCTTGAAGAGATCCAGTCACAAGTCTAGTGGTGGTCAACAGCCAGGATGTTGGTGGTCAACTGAGGAAAGATATGGACGTCCAACCATGTGAAATCGTCTCTCAGAAATGTCTTTGGTTCCTTGAAGAGATCCATTCACAAGTCTAGTGGTGGTCAACAGCCATGCTAGTCAACAGCCATGATGTTGGTGGCCAACTGAGGAAAGATAACGACGTCCAACAAAGTGAAATCATCTCTCAGAAATGACTTTGTTTCCTTGAAGAGATCCATTCACAAGTCTAGTGGTGGTCAACAGCCATGATGTTGGTGGTCAACAGCCATGGTGGTCAACAGCCATGATGTTGGTGCTCAACTGAGGAAAGATATGGACATCCAACCAACCAACATCATGTTGGTGGTCAACTGAGGAACGATATGGACGTCCAACCAAGTGATACCATCTCTCAGTAATGTCTTTGGTTCCTTCAAGAGATCCATTCACAAGTCTAGTGTTGGTCAACAGCCATGGTGGTCAACAGCCATGATTTTGGTGGTCAACTGAGGAAAGATATGAACGTCCAACCAAGTGAAATCATCTCTGAGAAATGTCTTTGGTTCCTTGAAGAGATTCATTCACAAGTCTAGTGGTGGTCAACAGCCATGATGTTGGTGGTCAACTGAGGAAAAATATGGACGTCCAACCATGTGAAATCATCTCTCAGAAATGACTTTGGTTCCTTGAAGAGATCCATTCACAAGTCTAGTGTTGGTCAACAGCCATGATTTTGGTGGTCAACTCAGGAAAGATATGGACGTCCAACCAAGTGAAATCATCTCTCAGAAATGACTTTGGTTCCTTGAAGAGATCCAATCACAAGTCTAGTGGGGGTTAACAGCTATGGTGGTCAACAGTCATGATGTTGGTGGTCAACAGCCATGGTGATCAACAGCCATGACGTTGGTGGTCAACTGAGGAACGATATGGACGTCCAACCAAGTGACATCATCTCTCAGAAATGACTTTGGTTCCTTCAAGAGATCCATTCACAAGTCTAGTGGTGGTCAACAGCCATGATGTTGGTGGTCAACAGCCATGGTGGTCAACAGCCATGATGTTGGTGCTCAACTGAGGAAAGATATGGACGTCCAACCAACCAACATCATGTTGGCAGTCAACTGAGGAACAATATGGACGTCCAACCAAGTGACACCATCTCTCAGAAATGACTTTGGTTCCTTGAAGAGATCCATTCACAAGTCTAGTGGTGGTCAACAGCCATGATGTTGGTGGTCAACAGCCATGGTGGTCAACAGCCATGATGTTGGTGCTCAACTGAGGAAAGATATGGACGTCCAACCAACCAACATCATGTTGGCAGTCAACTGAGGAACAATATGGACGTCCAACCAAGTGACACCATCTCTCAGAAATGACTTTGGTTCCTTGAAGAGATCCATTCACAAGTCTAGTGGTGGTCAACAGCCATGATGTTGGTGGTCAACTGAGGAAAGATATGGACATCCAACCAAGTGGCATCATCTCTCAGAAATGACTTTGTTTCCTTGAAGAGATCAATTCACAAGTCTAGTGGTGGTCAACAGCCATGGTGGTCAACAGTCATGACGTTGGTGCTCAACTGAGGAAAGATATGGACATCCAACCATGTGAAATCATCTCTCAGAAATGACATTGTTTCCTTCAAGAGATCCATTCACAATTCTAGTGGTGGTCAACAGCCACGGTGGTCAACAGCCATGATGTTGGTGGTCAACAGCCATGGTGATCAACAGCCATGATGTTGGTGGTCAACTGAGGAAAAATATGGTCCAACCAAGTGAAATCATCTCTCAGAAATGTCTTTGGTTCCTTGAAGAGATCCATTCACAAGTCTAGTGGTGGTCAACAGCCATGATGTTGGTGGTCAACAGCCATGGTGGTCAACAGCCATGATGTTGGTGGTCAACTGAGGAAAGATATGGATGTCCAACCAACCAACATCATGTTGGTGGTCAACTGAGGAAAGATATGGACGTCCAACCAAGTGAAATCATCTCTCAGTAATGACTCTGGTTCCTTGAAGAGATCCATTCACAAGTCTAGTGGTGGTCAACAGCCATGATGTTGGTGGTCAACAGCCATGGTGGTCAGCAGCCATGATGTTGGTGGTCAACAGCTATGGTGGTCAACAGCCATGGTGGTCAACAGCCATGATGTTGGTGGTCAACTGAGGAAAGATATGGACGTCCAACCAAGTGAAATCATCTCTCAGAAATGTCTTTGGTTCCTTGAAGAGATCCATTCACAAGTCTAGTGGTGGTCAACAGCCATGGTGGTCAACAGCCATGATGTTGGTAGTCAACAGCCATGGTGGTCAACAGCCATGATGTTGGTGGTCAACTGAGGAAAGATATGGAAGTCCAACCAAGTGAAATGACTTTGGTTCCTTGAAGAGATCCATTCACAAGTCTAGTGGTGGTCAACAGCCATGGTGGTCAATAGCCATGATGTTGGTGGTCAACAGCCATGGTTGTGTCTTCTTCATCAAAAGAAGTAGAGAGTTTGAAACTATATGATATGAAGGATACCTACGTTCCTGACCGTGGTGACCTGAAACCAAATCGCCATTAAATTTCTGAACTTCAGTAACAGCATGCCATAGAGTCACCTTGGAGGACACGAATCTGGGAACATCTGCTGGACACACAATCGGATCACCTAGAGGACCTAGCAAAGTTCCCAGACTGGGCATTTTCTCCTCCCTGGATACGAGTAAACAAGATTACGGATTTCTCTTCACCGCTTTTAGGGATTTTCCTGGAATTTGAAGTATGAATTGGGACCAAGGTTGGTAGGGTACATACAGGCCTCAGGAACGAAGACCTGAGACTTCTCTCTCTGTGTGTGTGTTTGTTTGTTTATTTATTTATCTATTTATTTATTTATTTAATGACATTTTTAAGATCCCACATTAGGGTTTGAACATTGCCTATTTAAATAAATACATGAGATGTTCACCACGTCTCGTTTATGAATCGCTCAGACAAGCATTTGCAAACATGCCTCCGACGGCATCTTCTCTTCCGCCGTCTTCCCTTTGAGTTACTCTCTGTCCTTTATCAGATGCCATATCATGACATTCTTCCTACTCACCCAAATGCCTGAGAAGTTGGCCAACAAGGAAGTTCTGCCATTTCGGGGTCACACTTCATAACATGCCCAATACCTGAGATATTATGCAGCAAGGATGGCCCATTGATTTCACATGCGGCAATTGGTAGAACGTGGATCCTGATGGAGATGGGGGAGGGATGCCGACTCCATGGAGCTAACTTGCGCCATGATGGAGATGTGGAGATATGCATCTAAATAGTCTATGAATAGACTCAGGATGTGGAGATATGCATCTATATAGTCTATGAACACCAGAGGACACCAGAGAGCTAAAGAACCTGATACTTGTCTCCATAAGTCAATAATGACCTATGACTGAGAGAACCCCCCCCCCCCCAATGTCCCCTTATCATTACTCAACGTTGACTTATGGTAGACCCATGAATGAGCGACGTTATGATGGATGCATGAATGAAAGTCCTCCATGTCTCCTTATCCTTGGGGCTTACAAAGTATACTCAACGTTGACTTATGGTGGACCTATGAATGAGGAACCTTCATGTCTCCTTACCCTTAGGGCTTACAATGTTTACTCAACGTTGACTTATGGTGGACCTATGAATGAAGGACCTCCATGTCCCCTTATCTTCAGGGCTTGCAAAGTATTTTCAACATTGACTTATGGTGGACCCATGAATGAGGGACCTTCATGTCCCCTTATCCTTAGGGCTTACAAAGTATACTCAACGTCGACTTATGGTAGACCCATGAATGAGCTACGTCATGATGGATGCATGAATGAAAGTCCTCCATGTCTCCTTATCCTTGGGGATTAGAAAGTATACTCAACGTTGACTTATGGTGGACCTATGTATGAGGGTCCTTCATGTCCCCTTATCCTTAGGTCTTGCAAAGTATACTCAATATTGACTTCTGGTGGACCCATGAATGAATGATGTCATGGTGGATGCATGAATGAAAGTCCTCCATGTCTCCTTATCCTTAGGGCTTACAAAGTATACTCAACGTTGACTTATGGTGGCCCTATGAATGAGGGACCTTCATGTCTCCTTATCCTTAGGGCTTACAAAGTATACTCAACATTGACTTCTGGTGGACCCATGAATGAATGATGTTATGGTGGATGCATGAATGAAAGTCCTCCATGTCTCCTTATCCTTAGGGCTTAGAAAGTATACCCAACGTTGACTTATGGTGGACCTATGAATGAGAGACCTTCATGTCCTCTTATGCTTGGGGCTTAGAAAGTATGCTCAACGTTGACTTATGGTGGACCCATGAATGAGAGACCTCCATGTCCCCTTATCTTTAGGTCTTGCAAAGTATACTCAACATTGATTTATGGTGGACCCATGAATGAACGACATTATGGTGGATGCCTGAATGAAAGTCCTCCATGTCTCCTTATCCTTAGGGCTTACAAAGTACACTCAACATTGACTTATGGTGGACCTATGAATGAGGGACCTCCATGTCCCCTTATCTTCAGGGCTTACAAAGTAGTCTCAAAGTTGACTTATGGTGGACCCATGAATGAAGGACCTCCATGTCCCCTTATCTTCAGGGCTTGCAAAGTATTTTCAACATTGACTTATGGTGGACACATGAATGAGGGACCTTCATGTCCCCTTATCCTTAGGGCTTACAAAGTATACTCAACGTTGACTTATGGTAGACCCATGAATGAGCGACGTTATGATGGATGCTTAAATGAAAGTCCTCCATGTCTCCTTATCCTTGGGGATTAGAAAGTATACGCAACATTGACTTATGGTGGACCTATGAATGAGGGACTTTCATGTCCCCTTTTCCTTAGGGCTTACAAAGTATACTCATCGTTGACTTATGGTGGACCTATGAATGAGGGACCTTCATGTCCCCTTATCCTTAGGGCTTACAATGTTTACTCAATGTTGACTTATGGTGGACCTATGAATAAGGGACCTTCATGTCTCCTTATCCTTAGGGCTTACCAAGTATACTCAACGTTGACTCATGGTGGACCCATGAATTAGAGACCCCCATGTCACCTTACCTTTAGGTTTTGCAATGTATACTCAACATTGACTTATGGTGGACCCATGAATGAATGATGTTATGGTGGATGCATGAATGAAAGTCCTCCATGTCCCCTTATACTTAGGGCTTACAAAGTATACTCAACGTTGACTTATGGTGGACCTATGAATGAGGAACCTTCTTGTCTCCTTATCCTTAGGGCTTACAAAGTATACTCAACGTTGACTTATGGTGGGCCTGTGAATGAGGGACCTTCATGTCCCCTTATCCTTAGGGCTTACAAAGTATACTCAACGTTGGCTTATGGTGGACCTATGAATGAGGGAACTTCATGTCTCCTTATCCTTAGGTCTTGTAAAGTATACTCAACGCTGACTTATGGTGGACCTATGAATGAGGGACCTTCATGTCCATTTATCCTTATGGCTTACAAAGTATACTCAACGTTGACTTATGGTGGACCTATGAATGACGGACCTTCATGTCCCCTTATCCTTAGGGCTTACAAACTATACTCAACGTTGACTTATGGTGGACCTATGAATGAGGGACCTTCATGTCCCCTTATCCTTAGGGCTTACAAACTATACTCAACATTGACTTATGGTGGACCTATGAATGCAGGACCTTCAAGTCCATTTATCCTTAGGGCTTACAAAGTATACTCAACGCTGACTTATGGTGGACCTATGAATGAGGGACCTTCATGTCCATTTATCCTTATGGCTTACAAAGTATACTCAACGTTGACTTATGGTGGACCTATGAATGACGGACCTTCATGTCCCCTTATCCTTAGGGCTTACAAACTATACTCAACGTTGACTTGTGGTGGACCTATGAATGAGGGACCTTCATGTCCCCTTATCCTTAGGGCTTACAAACTATACTCAACATTGACTTATGGTGGACCTATGAATGCAGGACCTTCAAGTCCATTTATCCTTAGGGCTTACAAAGTATACTCAACGCTGACTTATGGTGGACCTATGAATGAGGGACCTTCATGTCCCCTTATCCTTAGGGCTTACAAACTATACTCAACGTTGACTTATGGTGGACCTATGAATGCAGGACCTTCATGTCCATTTATCCTTAGGGCTTACAAAGTATACTCAACGCTGACTTATGGTGGACCTATGAATGAGGGACCTTCATGTCCCCTTAACCTTAGGGCTTACAAAGTATACTCAATGTTGACTTATGGTGGATCTATGAATGAGGGACCTTCATGTCCCCTTAACTTTAGGGCTTACAAAGTATACTCAACGTTGACTTATGGTGGACCTATGAATGAGGGACCTTCATGTCTCCTTATCCTTAGAGCTTCCAAAGTATACTCAACATTGACTTATGGTGGACCTATGAATGAGGGACCCCCATGTTCCCTTATCTTTAGGGCTTACAAAATATACTCAACATTGACTTATGGTGGACCTATGAATGAGGGACCTTCATTTCTCCTTATCCTTAGGGCTTTCAATGTATACTCAACGTTGACTTAGGGTGGACCTATGAATGAGGGACCTTCATGTCCCCTTATCCTTAGGGCTTACAAAGTATACTCAACGTTGACTTATGGTGGACCTATGAATGAGGGACCTTCGTGTCCCCTTATCCTTAGGGCTTACAAAGTATACTCAACGTTGACTTATGGTGCACCTCCTCAAGTGGTGGTCAAGGGGCATTTACAGAGGCACCTCTGCGCCCCTGGCAAAAAAAAGTGTACCGCGTCTGCTTACTTTGCGTAATGGACGAGCCGCCCCTGCCCATGAATGAGAGACCCCATGTCCCCTTATCTTTAGGTATTGCAATGTATACTCAACATTGACTTATGGTAGACTCATGAATGAGAGACGCACCTTAGATTTGTGTCATACAATCCTCCTGGTGCAGAGCCAAAGCCAAAGGGTGCCTTACCTTGAATTTAATGGATATGGCTCAATGCTATGGGATCCTGGGATATGTAATTTGGTGAGGTAGAGAAGTCCTTGTAGAACTACAGGATATCATAACATTGAGCCACACCTACACCAAAATTCGAGTATTCATTAGCTTCGAAGATGCATTAGAGCCGAGCCAATGTGGTAGTTGTTGTGTGGAAGTCTAGTATGATCTGTTCGGTTATTATTATTTATACCCCAAATTAGGGTTTGTAATTAAGGATTATCATTGGGGAAATGTGGTAATAGATACGGTCAAATGACAGAAGGAGTATCAGTTGAGTATATCCTTCACTCAAATTTCTTGGAACAAGGTTTTGGAATACCCATATTTCCTTATGAATTAGACTGAGTAAGCTAATGAGAAGGATTTGCGGGAATGTCTAATTGTTCTTGTATATTATTTATTGAATGTTGCCTATTTTAATAAATACATTAGAAGATGTTCACCACGTCTCATTTATGAATCGCACAGACAAGCATTTCCAAACATGCCTCCGATGGCATCTTCTCGTCCGCCATCTTCCCTTTTTCTCTGTCCTTTATCCTATGCCATATCATGACATTCTTCCTACTCACCCAAATGCCTGAGATGTTGGCCAACAAGGAAGTTCTGCCATTTCGGGGTCACACCATAACATGCCCAATACCTGAGATATTATGCAGCAAGGATGGCCCATTAATTCCACATGCGGCAATTCGTAGAACGTGGATCCTGATGGAGATGGGGGAGGGATGCCGACTCCATGGAGCTGACTTGCGCCATGATGGAGATGTGGAGATATGCATCTAAATAGTCTATGAATAGACTCAGGATGTGGAGATATGCATCTAAATAGTCTATGAACACTAGAGGACACCAGAGAGCTAAAGAACCTGTTACTTGTCTCCATAAGTCAATAATGACTTCAAGGCACACAGGAAAAACATAGGTACACCTCACTACATCTGAGGATGCTTGCCATAGAAGCTGGCGAAACATCAGGAGAGAATGCCTCTAGAACATGGCCATATAGCCTGGGGTTGGACTGGATGGCCCATGAGGTCTCTTCCAACTCTTTGATTCCCTTGCCAAAAAACTGACACGTTTGCTAGGCAGGTAAATACAGAATATATAGAATGAAAGCTTTGTTGACATTGCCACCTCAGCTCCAAATGCTAATCCAGTTCTTGTAATGCCCAAACGATGAGCTGATTATAATTTTTCCAAAATAAATCTCACCAAAGTTGAAAAAAATGCCACTAATTGTTTATTTCATCTGAGCTGGTACAGATGTCAAGTTGCAATCCCTTGCCAAAAAACTGACATATTTGCTAGGCAGGTAAATACAGAATATATCATAGAATCCTAGAATCAAAGATTTGGAAGAGACCTCCTGGGCCATCCAGTCCAACCCCTTTCTGCCAAGAAGCAGGAAAATTGCATTCAAATCACCCCTGACAGATGGCCATCCAGCCTCTGTTTAAAAGCTTCCAAAGAAGGAGCCTCCACCACACTCCCTCCAGGGCAGAGAGTTCCACTGCTGAACAGCTCTCACAGTCAGGAAGTTCTTCCTTATGTTCAGATGGAATCTCCTTTCTTGTAGTTTGAAGCCATTGTTTCGCATCCTCGTCTCCAGGGAAGCAAAAAACAAGCTTGCTCCCTCCTCCTCCCTGTGGCTTCCTCTCACATATTTATACATGGCTATCATGTCTCCTCTCAGCCTTCTCTTCTTCAGGCTAAACATGCTCAGCTCCTTAAGCCACTCCTCATAGGGCTTGTTCTCCAGACCCTTGATCATTTTAGTCGCCCTCCTCTGGACACATTCCAGCTTGTCAATATCAATGAAAGCTTTGTTGACATTGCCACCTCAGCTCCAAATGCTAATCCAGTTCTTTCATTCTATATATTCTGTATTTACCTGCCTAGCAAACATGTCAGTTTTTGGCAAGGGATTGCAGCTTGACACATGTACCAGCTGGGATGAAATAAACAACTCGGTGGCATTTTCTTCAACTTTGGAGAGATTTATTTGGGAAAAATTATAACCATCTCATGGTTTCGGCATTACAAGAACTGTATTAGCATTTGGAACTGACTTGGCAATGTCAACAAAGCTTTCATTCTATATATTCTGTATTTACCTGCCTAGCAAACATGTCAGTTTTTTGGCAAGGGATTGCAGCTTGACATCCATACCAGCTGGAACAAAATAAATAACATGCCAAAAAACTGACATGTTTGCTAGGCAGGTAAATACATAATATATGGAATGAAAGCTTTGTTGACATCATTTGGGCATTACAAGAACTGGATTAGCAATGTCAACAAAGCTTTCATTCTATATATTCTGTATTTACTAGGGCTGGGCAACCACGGAAAAATTTGTTTCTAAACTCGATTCGTTTTTTGGGGTTTTTTGCGTTTCGATATTTAAAAGAATTCCGAAATTTTTCTTTAAAAAAGTTTGATATTTACGAAATTTCGTAAAATTACGAAACAATACGAAACGAATACGAAACTAATACGAATCAATTCGTTAATGGTGGACGCGACCGCGCAATACGCTAAAAAACCTCCATATGGGACAGGGAGAACTTCTGAAGCTTCCCTCTCCCTCTGTTGTTGACTGTTGGTGTGATAATTTATTTATTTTTCACTGAGAAAACAAACAACGACTATAAAACTTGCACCAGACATGCGGAAATAATAACGAAACGATTTCGAATCAATTACGAATTGATTTCGAAACAAATACGAAACAATTACGAAACGAATTGAAAAAAATCGTTTTGTTTTTTAGTGGCTCCTGAATGGTTCAATATCGCTTCGTTATCAAAAAAAATAACGAAATAATAACGAATTACGAAATTAACGAACGAAACCGCCCAGCCCTAGTATTTACCTGCCTAGCAAATATGTCGGTTTTTGGCAAGGGATTGCAGCTTGACATCTGTACCAGCTTCTTGTAATGCTCAAACGATGAGCTGCTTATAATTTTTCCCAAATAAATCTCACCAAAGTTGAAGAACATGCCACCGGATTGTTTATTTCATCCCAACTGGTACATGTGTCAAGCTGCAACCCCTTGCCAAAAACTGACATGTTTGCTAGGCAGGTAAATACAGAATATATGGAATGAACGCTTCGTTGACATTGCCACCTCAGCTCTTGTAATGCCCATGGCATTTTCTTCAACTTTGATGAGATTTATTTGGGAAAAATTATAATCAAAAAATAAATATAAATATAAATATAAATATGTAATGTCCGTGGCATTTTCTTCAACTTTGGTGAGATTTATTTGGGAAAAATTATAATCATAAAATAAATATAAATATAAATATAAATAATAAAATAATAAAATAAAAAATAAAATCATAAAATAAAATAAAATAAAATAAAATTATAATTCTGTATTTACCTGCCTAGCAAACGTGTCGGTTTTTTGGCATGTTGTTTATTTCGTCCCAGCTGGTACGGATGTCAAGCTGCAATCCCTTGCCAAAAACCGACATGTTTGCTAGGCAGGTAAATACAGAATATATGGAATGAAAGCTTTGTTGACATTGCCACCTCAGCTCTTGTAATGCCCATGGCATTTTCTTCAAGTTTAGTGAGATTTAATTGGGAAAAATTATAATCATAAAATTAAAATTAAAATAAAAAATAAAAATAAAAATAAAAATAAATTATAAATATAAAAATAAAAATAAATTATAATTATAAATATAAATATAAACATATAAATATAAATAATAAAAATAAAAATAAAAATGTAATGTCCATGGCATTTTCTTCAACTTTGGTGAGATTTATTTGGGAAAAATTATAATCATAAAATAAATATAAATATAAATATAAATATGTAATGTCCGTGGCATTTTCTTCAACTTTGGTGAGATTTATTTGGGAAAAATTATAATCAAAATATAAATATAAATATAAATATAAATATAAATAAAAAATAAAAAATAAAAAATAAAAAAATAAAAAATAAAAAATAAAAATAATAAATTCATAATATCATAAAATCATAAAATCATAAAATCATAAAATAAAATAAAATAAAATAAAAAATAAAAAATAATAAAATTATAATTCTGTATTTACCTGCCTAGCAAACATGTCAGTTTTTTGGCATGTTGTTTATTTCATCGCAGCTGGTACAGATGTCAAGCTGCAATCCCTTGCCAAAAAACCGACATGTTTGCTAGGCAGGTAAATACATAATATATGGAATGAAAGCTTTGTTGACATTGCCACCTCAGCTCCAAATGCTAATCCAGTTCTCGTAATGCCCAAACGATGCGGTACTTATGGCTGCCACCGCCATCCTCCATACATATTCTGTATTTACCTGCCTAGCAAACGTGTCAGTTTTTTGGCATGTTGTTTATTTCGTCTCAGCTGGTATGGATGTCAAGCTGCAATCCCTTGCCAAAAAACCGACATGTTTCCTAGGCAGGTAAATACATAATATATGGAATGAAAGCTTTGCTGACATTGCCACCTCAGCTCTTGTAATGTCCATGGCATTTTCTTCAACTTTGGTGAGATTTATTTGGGAAAAATTATAATCAAAATATAAATATAAATATAAATAATAAAAATAAAAATGTAATGTCCATGGCATTTTCTTCAACTTTGGTGAGATTTATTTGGGAAAAATTATAATAAAATAAATGTAAATAATAAATAATAAATAATAAATAATAAATAATAAATAATAAATAATAAATAATAAATAATAAATAATAAATAATAAATATAAACATAAAAAATAAAATCATAAAATAAAATAAAAAATAAAAAACAATAAAATTATAATTCTGTATTTATTTACCTGCCTAGCAAACGTGTCAGTTTTTTGACATGTTGTTTATTTCGTCCCAGCTGGTATGGATGTCAAGCTGCAATCCCTTGCCAAAAACCGACATGTTTGCTAGGCAGGTAAATACAGAATATATAGAATGAAAGCTTTGTTGACATTGCCACCTCAGCTCTTGTAATGCCCATGGCATTTTCTTCAACTTTGGTGAGATTTAATTGGGAAAAAGCTTTCATCCCATATATTCTGTATTTACCTGCCTAGCAAATATGTCGGTTTTTGGCAAGGGATTGCAGCTTGACTCTTCAACTTTGGTGAGATTTATTTGGGAAAAATTATAAGCACCTCATCGTTTGGGCATTACAAGAACTGGATTAGCATTTGGAGCTGAGGTGGCAATGTCAACAAAGCTTTCATTCCATATATTCTGTATTTACCTGCTTAGCAAACGTGTCAGTTTTTTGGCATGTTGTTTATTTCGTCCCAGCTGGTATGGATGTCAAGCTGCAATCCCTTGCCAAAAACCGACATGTTTGCTAGGCAGGTAAATACATAATATATGGAATGAAAGCTTTGTTGGCATTGCCACCTCAGCTCTTGTAATGTCCATGGCATTTTCTTCAACTTTGGTGAGATTTATTTGAGAAAAATTATAATAATAAAATAAATAATAAATAATAAATAATAAATAATAAATAATAAATAATAAATAATAAATAATAAATAATAAATAATAAATAATAAATAATAAATAATAAATAATAAATAATAAACATAAAAAATAAAATCATAAAATAAAAAATAAAAAATAATAAAATTATAATTCTGTATTTATTTACCTGCCTAGCAAACGTGTCAGTTTTTTTGGCATGTTGTTTATTTCGTCCCAGCTGGTATGGATATCAAGCTGCAATCCCTTGCCAAAAACCGACATGTTTGCTAGGCAGGTAAATACATAATATATGGAATGAAAGCTTTGTTGACATTGCCACCTCAGCTGTTGTAATGCCCATGGCATTTTCTTCAATTTTAGTGAGATTTAATTGGGAAAAAGCTTTCATCCCATATATTCTGTATTTACCTGCCTAGCAAATATGTCGGTTTTTGGCAAGGGATTGCAGCTTGACTCTTCAACTTTGGTGAGATTTATTTGGGAAAAAGTATAAGCACCTAATCGTTTGGGCATTACAAGAATTGGATTAGCATTTGGAGCTGAGGTGGCAATGTCAACAAAGCTTTCATTCCATATTTCTGGAGGGCCGTACCCAGAAGGTGTTATTGGGGGACTCCTGTTCAACACCACAGCCTTTGACCTGTGGGGTTCCACAGGGCTCTATACTGTCCCCCATGTTGTTTAATATCTACATGAAGCCGCTGGGTGAGATCATCCGGAGTTTCAGGGTGCGGTGTCATCTGTACGCGGATGATGTCCAACTCTGTCACTCCTTTCCACCTGCTACTAAGGAGGCTGTCGAAGTCCTGAACCGGTGCCTGGCCGCTGTAATGGTCTGGATGAGGGCGAACAAACTGAAATTAAATCCAGACAAGACAGAGGTACTCCTGGTCAGTCGCAAGGCCGAGCAGGGTATAGGGTTACAGCCTGTGCTGGATAGGGTCGCACTCCCCTTGAAGGTGCAGGTTCGCAGCTTGGGTGTGATCCTGGATTCATCGTTGAGCCTGGACCCCCAGGTTTCAGCGGTGACCAGGGGAGCATTTGCACAGCTTCGGCTCGTGCGCCAGCTGCGCCCGTACCTTGGGAAGTCTGACTTGGCCACAGTGGTACACGCTCTGGTCACATCCCGCCTTGACTACTGCAACGCTCTCTACGTGGGGCTGCCCTTGAAGTCCAGCGCGCGGCAGCCATGTTACTAACAGGAGCGGGACGCAGGGAGCATACAACGCCCTTGTTGTTCCAGCTCCACTGGCTGCCGATCTGCTACCGGGCCCAATTTAAGGTGCTGGTGTTATCCTACAAAGCCCTAAACGGTTCCGGCCCAAAATACCTTGCGGACCGCATCTCGGCCTATGAGCCCACGAGGACCTTGAGATCATCTGGGGAGGCCCTTCTATCGATCCCGCCTGCTTCACAGGCACGTCTGGCGGGGACGAGAGAGAGGGCCTTCTCGGTGGTGGCCCCCCGGCTGTGGAACACCCTCCCTGTTGACATCAGGCAGGCGCCCTCCCTTATGTCTTTTCGTAAGAGCCTAAAAACATGGCTATTTGAGAAGGCATTCAACTGAGTGTACATTAACTGGTAATGACAACTGGAACGGAATATGGATTATGAGTTTGGTTATGAGTCTACGATAAGACGGAGCGGATTATTTTAGTGTAATTAGTTAGTGTATATTAGTGATATGTTGATTTTTTGTCGTGCTTTATTGTAAACTGTCTTTTATATGTTGTACACCGCCGTGAGTCGCCCTAGGGCTGAGAACGGCGGTCAACAAATGCAGCAAATAAATAAATAAATAAAAAATAAATATATTCTGTATTTACCTGCCTAGCATACGTGTCAGTTTTTTTGGCATGTTGTTTATTTCGTCCCAGCTGGTATGGATGTCAAGCTGACATGTTTGCTAGGCAGGTATATACATAATATATAGAATGAAAGCTTTGTTGACATTGCCACCTCAGCTCCAAATGCTAATCCAGTTCTCGTAATGCCCAAACGATGCGGTGCTTATGGCCGCCACCTCCATCCTGTTTTGACTTGCCTCTCCTACCTAGGATAACCTGTACCCAACCCGGTTTTCCTGAAACCGCTGCCAATGGCTCGCGGCTTCCTTCGTTGGCCTTGGCACGTTCTCCGTATCTAATAATGCTAGAAACCAATTTGGAAACGACATTTATAACCCAGGAACGATCATCTGAAGACACCTGCCCAAGGAGAGGACCGCTATGTGGCCAAGATCTCCTCCCACTTCTGTTGCTTTGCCAACTCCGATATTGACTCGGTTGCCTAATCGAGTTGCGAGATCTTGCGTGGTCAGCATCCTTTTATCAGGCTTCCTGCTCTTGTTGTGCAAGAGATGCCGGCAACGAGCCCAGTCATCAACCGGTTTGCAACAACGTGGAGACACGGCCGATCACAACGCTCTGGCACGTTTGGGAGAACCATGGAGCTCAGCTTGACCTTCTTGGTGGTCTTCTTCGAAGTCCTCCTCCTCCCCTTCGCTCTGCTCTTGGCTTGGGCCATCTACTGCGACCTCTCCAAGTCGGAGATCCCTCCAGGAATCGACCAGCCGATGAAACTACGCATCCTTCACTGGCTCCTCATCCTTTCTTCTGCTGTGGTGAGTCCCTCTGAAGTCATATAATCCTAGAATCCTAGAGTTGGAAGAGACCTCCTGGGCCATCCAGTCCAACCCCATTCTGCCAAGAAGCAGGAATATTGTATTCAAATCACCCCTGACAGATAGCCATCCAGCCTCCCTTCTGCTAACCCTTTGAGAAGCAAAACAACCACCTCCTCCTCCTCCTCCTCCTCCTCATAGAATCCTAGAATCAAAGAGTTGGAAGAGACCTCCTGGGCCATCCAGTCCAACCCCATTCTGCCAAGAAGCAGGAATATTGTATTCAAATCACCCCTGACAGATGGCCATCCAGCCTCCCTTCTGCTAACCCTTTGAGAAGCAAAACAACCACCACCTCCCCCCCCCCCCTTCCTCATAGAATCCTAGAATCAAAGAGTTGGAAGAGACCTCCTGGGCCATCATCCAGTCCAACCCCATTCTGCCAAGAAGCAGGAATATTGCATTCAAATCACCCCTGACAGATGGCCATCCAGCCTCCCTTCTGCTAACCCTTTGAGAAGCAAAACAACCACCACCTCCTCCTCATAAAATCCTAGAATCAAAGAGTTGGAAGAGACCTCCTGGGCCATCCAGTCCAACTCCATTCTGCCAAGAAGCAGGAATATTGCATTCAAATCACCCCTGACAGATGGCCATCCAGCCTCCCTTCTGCTAACCCTTTGAGAAGCAAAACAACCACCACCTCCCCCTCCTCCTCATAGAATCCTAGAATCCAAGAGTTGGAAGAGACCTCCTGGGCCATCCAGTCCAACCTCATTCTGCCAAGAAGCAGGAATATTGCATTCAAATCACCCCTGACAGATGGCCATCCAGCCTCCCTTCTGCTAACCCTTTGAGAAGCAAAACAACCACCACCTCCTCCTCATAGAATCCTAGAATCCAAGAGTTGGAAGAGACCTCCTGGGCCATCATCCAGTCCAACCCCTTTCTGCCAAGAAGCAGGAATATTGCATTCAAAGCACCCCTGACAGATGGCCATCCAGCCTCTGTTTCAAAGCTTCCAAAGAAGGAGCCTCCACCACACTCCGGGGCAGAGAGTTCCACTGCTGAACGGCTCTCACAGTCAGGAAGTTCTTCCTCATGTTCAGGTGGAATCTCCTTTCTTGTAGTTTGAAGCCATCCTAGAGTTGGAAGAGACCTTGCGGGCCATCCAGTTGAACCCCATTCTGCCAGGAAAATATAATAATAATAATAATAATAATAATAATAATAATAATAATAATACATCTCATAGATGTGGAAGGGACCCCCTAGAGACCATCTAGTCCAACAGTTCAGATTCCTATATTACGAAATGACTATTATTATTATTATTATTATTATTATTATTAGATATTATTATTATTATTATTAGACTTCTCATAGATGTGGAAGGGACCCCCTAGAGACCATCTAGTCCTACCACAGTTCAGATTCCTATATTATGACATTATTATTAGACATTATTATTATTATTATTATTAGACTTCTCATAGAAGTGGAAGGGATCCCCTAGAGACCATCTAGTCCTACCACAGTTCAGATTCCTATTTTAAGTCATTATTATTATTATTATTATTAGGTATTATTATTATTATTGTTATTATTAGACTTTTCATAGAAGTGGAAGGGATCCCCTAGAGACCATCTAGTCTTACCACAGTTCAGATTCCTATTTTAAGACATTATTATTATTATTATTATTAGGTATTATTATTATTACTATTATTATTGTTATTATTAGACTTTTCATAGAAGTGGAAGGGATCCCCTAGAGACCATCTAGTCTTACCACAGTTCAGATTCTTATATTACGACATTATTATTATTATTATTATTATTAGGCATTATTATTATTATTGTTATTATTATTATTATTATTCTTGTAGATGTGGAAGGGACCCCCTAGAGACCATCTAGTCCAACCACAGTTCAGGTTCCTATATTAAGACATTATTATTATTATTATTATTATTAGACATTATTATTATTAAACTTTGTAGAAGTGGGACCCCCTAGAAGCCATCTAGTCCAACCTAAGCTCATGCTCTTATTTTAATACATTATTATTATTGGACTTATTATTATTATTATTATTATTATTGTTATTATTAGACTTCTCATAGAAGTGGAAGGGATCCCCTAGAGACCATCTAGTCCAACCACAGTTCAGATTCCTATATTAAGATATTATTATTAGACATTATTATTATTATTAAACATTATTATTATTAGTCATTATTATTATTATTATTATTATTATTATTATTAGATTTCTCGTAGAAGTGGAAGGGACCCCCTAGAGACCATCTAGTCCAACCACAGTTCAAATTCCTATATTAAGATATTATTATTATTATTATTATTATTAGACTTTGTAGAAGTGGAAGGGACCTCCTAGAAGCCATCTAGTCCAACCTTTCTTAAAGACATTATTATTATTATTATTATTATTATTATTATTATTATTATTAGCCTTCATAGAAGGGGAAGGGACCCCCTAGAGACCATCTAGTCCAACCGCAGTTCAGATTCCTATATTACGACATTACTATTATTATTATTATTAGACATTATTATTATTATTATTATTATTATTATTATTATTATTAGACTTCTCGTAGATGTGGAAGGGGCCCACTAGAGACCATCTAGTCCAACCACAGTTCAGATTCCTATATTATGACATTACTATTATTATTGTTAGACATTATTATTATTATTATTATTATTATTATTATTATTAGACTTCTCGTAGATGTGGAAGGGATCCCCTAGAGACCATCTAGTCCAACCACAGTTCAGATTCCTATATTATGACATTATTATTATTATTATTATTATTAGACTTCGTAGATGTGGAAGGGACCCCCTAGAGGCCATCTAGTCCAACCTCAGCTTACACTCATAGAATCCTAGGGTTGGAAGAGACCTCATAAGCCATCCAGTCCAGTGGGTTGTTGTATATTGCACAATATAGAACCCTAGGAGCAGTTGTATATCGCACTATATAGAATTCTATGGGCAGTTGTATATTGCACAACATAGAACCCCATGGGTTGTTGTATATTGCACAATATACAACCCTATGAGCAGTTGTATATTGCTCACTATAGAACCTCATGGGTAGTTGTATATTGCAAAATATAGAACCCTAGGAGAAGTTGTATATTTCACGATATAGAATTCTATGGGCAGTTGTATATTGCACAATATATAGAATATACAACAACCCATGGGGTTCTAAACATGTGATATACAACTGCCCATAGAATCCTATATTGTGAAATATACAACTGCTCCTAGGGTTCTATATCGTGCAATATACAACAACCCATTGGGTTCTATATTGTGCAATATACAAAGACCCTATGGGCCATTGTATATTTCACAATCTACAACCCAATGGGTCATTGCATGTTGCAAAATACAGAACCATGATATAAAACCCAGGGCCACTCCAAACTACAATTCTCAGGATTCCATAGCATTGGGCAATGGTGGTTGAAGTGGCGTCAATGTGCAATAACCTTACAGTGCAGTCTCCAAAAGCTGATGCCACCAAGTTGGTTCCAAGACCTAATATCAAGATCCCTGACATTCCAGAGTGATCTTTGACTTAGTTGTGTGTTGTTTTCTTGCAGTCGGAAGGACTATGAGACTAAATATCAAGCATGGACTCTCATGGCCTTTCCATGATGGCAGGAATCCAACCCTGGTCGATCATTCCTGAAAACACGCAAACAAAGGCTGTGTTGCTTATCAGCCGAATGGTATTGACTTGACCTTTACCTACTTTCAGCCTCGCCCAGAATTTATTTTCGCGACAGAAGCAGAACCAAGTGCGTTTGGAGACGCGTGGCGTTCGGAAAGACCATAACAGAAACGTCTTCACACCATATCTTCGTTCCTCCTTTCGCTATCCTCCTCTTGGACCTTTCTTGTCGTTGGACTCCGTTTAGTAATTCGGAGATTTGTACAATTCATTAATACAAGTCTCCAATTTACTAATCGGAACCTCCTCCTCCGAAACAAAACGGAAGTCGGAACCTCCTTCTCCGAAACATTACGAAACGAAACGGAAGTCAGAACCTACTCCTCCGAAACATTATGAAACAAAACGAAATTCGGAACCTCCTCTTTCAAAACATTACGAAACAAAACGGAATTTGGAACCTTCTTCTCCGAAACATTACGAAACAAAACGGAAGTCGTAAGCTCCTCCTCCGAAACATTACGAAACAAAACGGAAGTCGGAACCTCCTCCTCCGAAACATTACAAAACAAAACGGAAGTCGGAACCTCCTCCTCTAAAACATTACGAAACAAAACGGAAGTCGGAACCTCCTCCTCTGAAACATTACGAAACGAAATGGAAGTCGGAACCTCCTCCTCCGAAACATTACGAAACGAAATGGAAGTCGGAATCTCCTCCTCCGAAACATTACGAAAAGAAACGGAAGTCGGAACCTCCTTCTCCGAAACATTACCAAACAAAACGGAAGTCGGAACCTCCTTCTCCGAAATATTATGAAACAAAACGGAAGTCGGAACCTCCTTCTCCGAAATATTACGAAGCAAAACGGAAGTCGGAACCTCCTTCTCCGAAATATTACGAAACAAAATGGAAGTCGGAACCTCCTTCTCCGAAATATTACGAAGCAAAACGGAAGTCGGAACCTCCTTCTCCGAAATATTAGGAAACAAAACGGAAGTCGGAACCTCCTTCTCCGAAACATTACGAAACAAAACGGAAGTCGGAACCTCCTTCTCCGAAACATTACGAAACAAAACGGAAGTCGGAACCTCCTCCTCCGAAACATTAGGAAACAAAATGGAAGTTGTAACCTCCTTCTCCGAAACATTACGAAACAAAACGGAAGTCGGAACCTCCTCCTCCGAAACATTACGAAACAAAACGGAAGTCGGAACCTCCTCCTCCGAAACATTACGAAACAAAACGGAAGTCGGAATCTCCTTCTCCGAAACATTAAGAAACAAAACGGAAGTCGGAACCTCCTCTTCCGAAACATTACGAAACAAAATGGAAGTCGGAACCTCCTCCTCCGAAACATTAGGAAACGAAATGGAAGTCGTAACCTCCTCGTCCGAAACATCAGAATCAGGAGGGAGGTAGGTGGGACAAGGGAATACAATGCATTCTTGAATGGATTATGGAACTCAGGAAATGTCCATGTGGCTCAGCGAGTCCTAAATGGCCTTTGAGTGAAACCTGTCTATTGCGTTGTGGTTGATCTGAAATAAGACTTAATCCGGGTTTTGAATCTCCCCCCCCCGCTCCCCCCCTGCCTGGGTTGAAGGTGATTGGCTGGCACCTCAACAACTGGGAGGAGGCTCATCTGCCCCTCGAGTGCCTGGGCTTCTGCCGCCTTGGCGCATCGACGAATCAGGAGGGAGGGAGGTGGGACAAGGGAATACAATGCATTCTTGAATGGATTATGGAACTCAGGAAATGTCCATGTGGCTCAGCGAGTCCTAAATGGCCTTCGAGCGAAACCTGTCTATTGTGTCGTGGTTGATCTGAAATAAGACTTAATCTGGGATTTGAATCTCTCACCCCCTGCTCCCCCCCCCCCGGCCTGGCTTGAAGGTGATTGGCTGGCACCTCAACAACTGGGAGGAGGCTCGTCTGCCCCTTGAGCGCCTGGGCCAATCACAGGGCTTCTGCCGCCTTGGCGCGTCGATGAATCAGGAGGGAGGGAGGTGGGACAAGGGAATACAATGCATTCTTGAATGGATTATGGAACTCAGGAAATGTCCATGTGGCTCAGCGAGTCCTAAATGGCCTTCGAGCGAAACCTGTCTATTGTGTCATGGTTGATCTGAAATAAGACTTAATCCGGGTTTTGAATCTCCCCCCCCCGCTCCCCCCCGCCTGGCTTGAAGGTGATTGGCTGACGCCTCAACAACTGGGAGGAGGCTCATCTGCCCCTCAAGTGCCTGGGCTTCTGCCGCCTTGGCACGTCGACGAATCAGGAGGGAGGGAGGTGGGACAAGGGAATACAATGCATTCTTGAATGGATTATGGTACTCAGGAAATGTCCATGTGGCTCAGCGAGTCCTAAATGGCCTTCAAGCAAAACCTGTCTATTGTGTCGTGGTTGATCTGAAATAAGACTTAATCTGGGTTTTCCTCTTGCGGTCAGACATGGGCACAATGGGGGAAATGTTCTGAGATATGGTTTTCCACAATCGCTAATTGTCTCTTTCTTTCTCCTCTCTGCAGGGAAAGATCCTGGAGAACCTTTGCCTCTGCTCCGAGATCGACTTCATCCGCTTCACCCAAGAAGGGAAAAAGATGGGAGAGGACCCCAAACTCACCATTCTGGACCTTGCTTTCGAAGGCACCCCTGTGAGAGTTTACCAGCCGAGAGGAATGGCTGGGCAGCCAAAGAGAAGAGGACTCATCTATTTCCATGGAGGAGGCTGGATGTTTGGAAGCATTAGTAAGTCATCCGCTTTGTCATGAATAGTTTTTGGTCCTTTCACTATTGGCTGCTCCTTCCCGGCGGATGTAGCAGCAGATGTAGCAGCGCCCTAATTTCTCCAGTGGTGTAGGGCGCAGACACCCCGTGATAATGCAGCATGTCTCATTAAGAGCCACATCCACTGTTTGAGCGTGGTGAGATGTGTTCCACACTGGGCATGCATACTCAGCAGCAGTATGTCTTCACTGTGTCTGGTTGTGATCCCCAGGTTGTGCCAGTCAGCTTTCATATGATATTGTTTCTAGCACCCACTTTTTGCTTGATGTTCAGGCAGTGCTTCTTGTAGGTCAGAGCACGGTCCAGAGGGACTCCTCCCAGGTATTTGGGTGCGTTGCAGTGGATGTGGCTCTTAATGAGACATGGAGTGCCTGCGCCCTCCACCACTGGAAAAATTACACTGCTTAGCTGGTATTGCACCACCTGACATCCACCGGGAATTAGCAGCCAATAGTGAAAGGACCAAGGCAGTGACATCTCCAGCTCATCCCCTGTTTGGGTATCAGCCAGCACGCCAACGACTTAAATCTAGACATAGTTTTCTAAGATCTACAGAGACACTCGCTGGAACACCTCAGCAAGCGAGAGTCCAAAAGTGGCAGGCTCAAACCCAGAACCACAATCAATGCCTGATACCCAATGAGAGACTCCCCCCCGGGCACACAGACTTGGAAGGCGCTGAACAGACTGCGCTCTGGCACCCCAAGATGCAGAGCCAACCTTCAGAAATGGGGTCACAAAGTGGAATCCTCGACATGCGAGTGTGGTGAAGAGCAAACCACTGACCACCTACTGCAATGCACCCTGAGCCCAGACACATGATGCACAATGGAGGACCCCCTTGCGACAACAAGGAGAAATACTGCCTTGGATTGTTTTCATATTTTTTGTGGGCATTGCTTTGAATTACTGCATTTATGGATCTTTTACATTTTGAAATTTTCCTATTCTTACAAGCATTTCTTTCTACTGGCTATTTTACTCAGCTTCAATAAAAAGGATCGGTTTTTTACTCAATGTGTGGTGTGTTTTAAAGTCACAGGGTATCGTTTCTGTTCTGGAGTGCAACAGATATTTGAATCTGATTTATGCATCTCTTTTCAGATTCCTATGACCACGTTTGCCGGTACATGGCCAAAGAAAGCGATTCAGTGATTGTGTCTGTTGGGTAAGTAAATGGGGCCTATTGGGACATGGTTGATTGCAGATTATTAGAAAGGAGTAGCTTCGCTATTGCGAAATATTATATCGTGATATATATATATATATATATATATATATATATATAATATAATATTTCAAATAAATATATATAATTTTTCATTTTTAAAAAATAATTTTTATTAGTATTATTTCAAAATAACATAAAAAGAGGGGGAACAATTGGGTTGACAAAAAAGTGGGAAATCAAGGAAAGAATCACCTGAAGATTATGGCAAGCATAGCAACAAAACAAAGGCAAGTAAGGAACCAGTAGATAAAAATCAAGGAAATGGCGGGGAAGATATTAGCTAACAATGTAAATGGGCTTAATGCCCCAAATAAAAGGAAATTGATATTTAATAGGGCTGGGCGGTTTCGTTCGTTAATTTCGTAATTTGTTATTGATTCGTATTTAAATTAGCTTACGATCCGATATTGAGCCATGCAGGAGCAACTAAAAATCGAAATGAATTTTTTCAATTTATTTCGTAATTGTTTCGTAATTGTTTCGAAATCGTTTCGTAATTGTTTCGTTATTATTTCCGTATGTCTGGTGCAAGTTTTAGGGTTGTTGTTTGTTTTATCAGTGATAAAAATAAATTATCACACCAACAGTCAACAACAGAGGGAGAGGGAAGCTTCAGAAGTTCCCCCTCTCCCATTTGGAGGGTTTTTTAGCATATTGCGCAATTGCGTCCTCCATTAACGAATCGATTCATAATTGTTTCGAAATCGTTTCGTAATTGTTTTGTAATTTTACAAAATTTCGTATATTTTGAACTTTTTTAAAGGAAAATTTCGGAATTCTTTTAAAAAACGAAACACAAAAACCCCCTAAAAATGAATCGAGTTTAGAAACAAATTTTTCCGTGGTTACCCAGCCCTAAGAGAGGAAATTGTGATATAATAGCAATACAAGAAACACATATCACACGGAAACATTCAGCACATTTAGAAAATAAACAACTAGGTTGTCTGCCTCCAAAAAAAAAAAGAAGAAGAGGGGTGGTAATATATAAAGTAGTGCAATTGTGTTTTGTTTGATTTGGTATTCCCCCTTTTGTGATATTCCAGATATCATCTGGCACCGGAGCAGAAGTATCCCTCCCAGTTTGAGGAGTGCCTGTCCACCACCGTGCATTTCATGAGGACCGCCGAGGCCTATGGTGTGGACCCGGCCCTTGTTGCCCTCGGTGGAGACAGCGTTGGGGGCAACCTTGCCGCTTCTGTTTGCCAGGCGTTGGTGACTCGTTTTGACCTCCCGAAGCCCTTGGCGCAGGTGCTGATCTATCCCGGCTTGCAGGCCATCAACTTTGACTTACCGTCCTACCAGCAAAATCGGGCTGTCCCCATCTTGTACCGGGAGCACGTGGTTGCTGCCGCATTGAAGTATCTCAACAAAGACTTGTCAGTGACGGAGAGCGTCGTCCAAGGGCGCCATGTCCCTAGTGATATCCGGAGACGATTTGAGAAGTGGATCAACTCGGAGAACGTCCCCAGCGAATTCAAAGCCCGTGGCTACCAGCCTTCTTCTGCCTCCTCTTTCCTGGACAACGTCTATGAAGTGGTGAAGCAGGCGCTGGAGACTACTTTCTCCCCGCTCCTGGCAGAAGAAGCGGTCATCGCACGGCTTCCCACCACCTGCATCATCACCTGCGAGTATGATGTCTTGCGGGATGACGGGCTCCTTTACAAGAAGCGTCTGGAGGACCACGGTGTGCCCGTCACGTGGTTCCACATCGAGAACGGCTTCCACGGGGTCATTAACCTCTTCGACGGGTTGCTGGCCTTCCCTTCTGGCAAAAAGGGACTGGACAGCATTGTGACCTTCCTCAAAAGCTTGTGAGGATGTTCAGAGTTTTTATTTAATTTTGTTATTAATATATACATGGCTGAACCGTTGCACGTTGACCCCTTCTTTTTATTTATTTATTTATTTACTAGCTGTACCCTGCCACGCGTTGCTGTGGCCTATAGTAAGAGTTTTGAAGTCTCTGCCTGGGCTCACTTCCTCCTTTCTTCTTTCTTCCTTCCTTCTCTTGCTCTCTTTCCCTCTTTCCTTGGAGGGGGCATGGGCGGGGGAAGAAGAAGTAGGTGGAGGAGGAATGGTTTTGACAGGGCAGGAAGGGGTGGGGCTTGGAGTGGGCGGGGCTTGGTGGAGGCATGGGTGGGGCTGGGTGTGTGTGTGAGGCAGGGGGGAGTGAAGGAGCGTTGGGTTGTGTGTGTGTGTGCGGCGGGGGGGAGTGAAGGAGCGTTGGGTTGTGTGTGTGTGTGTGCGGCGGGGGTGTGTGTGTGCAGCGGGGGAGAAGTGAAGGAGCGTTGGGTTGTGTGTGTGTGTGCGGTGGGGGTGTGTGTGTGTGGTGGGGGAGTGAAGGAGCGTTGGGTTGTGTGTGTGTGTGCGGCGGGGTGTGTGTGTGCAGTGGGGGGGGGAGTGAAGGAGCGTTGGGTTGTGTGTGTGTGTGCAGCGGGGGGAGTGAAGGAGCGTTGGGTTGTGTGTGTGTGTGCGGCGGGGGGGAGTGAAGGAGCATTGGGTTGTGTGTGTGTGTGTGCGGCGGGGGTGTGTGTGTGCAGCAGGGGGGAAGTGAAGGAGCGTTGGGTTGTGTGTGTGTGTGCGGTGGGGGTGTGTGTGTGCGGCGGGGGGAGTGAAGGAGCGTGGGGTTGTGCGTGTGTGTGCAGCGGGGGTGTGTGTGTGCAGCGGGGGGAGTGAAGGAGCATTGGGTTGTGTGTGTGTGTGTGCAGCGGGGGGGTGTGCAGCGGGGGGGAGTGAAGGAGCGTTGGGTTGTGTGTGTGTGTGCGGCAGGGGTGTGTGTGTGCGGCGGGGGAGTGAAGGAGCATTGGGTTGTGTGTGTGTGTGCGGCGGGGGTGTGTGTGTGCAGCGAGGGGAGTGAAGGAGCGTTGGGTTGTGTGTGTGTGTGGCGAGGGTGTGTGTGTGCAGCGGGGGGAGTGAAGGAGCGTGGGGTTGTGTGTGTGTGTGCGGCGGGGGTGTGTGTGTGCAGCGGGGGGAGTGAAGGAGCATTGGGTTGTGTGTGTGTGTGTGCAGCGGGGGGGTGTGCAGCGGGGGGGAGTGAAGGAGCGTTGGGTTGCGTGTGTGTGCGGCGGGGGAGTGAAGGAGCGTTGGGTTGTGTGTGTGTGTGTGCGGCGGGGGGAGTGAAGGAGCGTTGGGTTGTGTGTGTATGTGCAGCGGGGGGGTGTGTGTGCGGTGGGGGGCAGTGAAGGAGTGTTGGGTTGTGTGTGTGTGTGCGGCGGGGGTGTGTGTGTGCAGCGGGGGGGAGTGAAGGAGCGTTGGGTTGTGTGTGTGTGTGTGCGGCGGGGGTGTGTGTGTGCAGCGGGGGGGAAGTGAAGGAGCGTTGGGTTGTGTGTGTGTGTGCGGCGGGTGTGTGTGTATGCAGCGAGGGGAGTGAAGGAGCGTTGGGTTGTGTGTGTGTGTGTGTGGCGAGGGTGTGTGTGTGCAGCGGGGGGAGTGAAGGAGCGTTGGGTTGTGTGTGTGTGTGCGGCGGGGGGAGTGAAGGAGCGTTGGGTTGTGTGTGTGTGTGTGCGGCAGGGGTGTGTGTGTGCGGCGGGGGAGTGAAGGAGCATTGGGTTGTGTGTGTGTGTGCGGTGGGGGGCAGTGAAGGAGCGTTGGGTTGTGTGTGTGTGCGGCGGGGGTGTGTGTGTGCAGCGGGGGGAGTGAAGGAGCGTGGGGTTGTGTGTGTGTGTGCGGCGGGGGGTGTGTGCGCCGGGGGGAGTGAAGGAGCATTGGGTTGTGTGTGTGTGTGTGCAGCGGGGGGGGGTGTGTGCAGCGGGGGGGGAGTGAAGGAGCGTTGGGTTGCGTGTGTGTGTGCGGCGGGGGAGTGAAGGAGCGTTGGGTTGTGTGTGTGTGTGCGGCGGGGGGAGTGAAGGAGCGTTGGGTTGTGTGTGTGTGTGTGCGGCGGGGGTGTGTGTGTGCAGCGGGGGGAGTGAAGGAGCGTTGGGTTGTGTGTGTGTGTGCGGCGGGGGAGTGAAGGAGCATTGGGTTGTGTGTGTGTGCGGCGGGGGGAGTGAAGGAGCGTTGGGTTGTGTGTGTATGTGCAGCGGGGTGTGTGTGTGCGGTGGGGGGCAGTGAAGGAGCGTTGGGTTGTGTGTGTGTGTGCGGCGGGGGTGTGTGTGTGCAGCGGGGGGGAGTGAAGGAGTGTTGGGTTGTGTGTGTGTGTGTGGCGGGGGGAATGAAGGAGCGTTGGGTTGTGTGTGTGTGTGCGGCAGGGGTGTGTGTGTGCAGCGGGGGAGTGAAGGAGCATTGGGTTGTGTGTGTGTGTGCGGCGGGTGTGTGTGTGTGCAGCGGGGGGGAGTGAAGGAGCGTTGGGTTGTGTGTGTGTGTGCGGCGGGGCAGAGTGAAGGAGCGTTGGGTTGTGTGTGTGTGTGCGGCGGGGGGTGTGTGTGCGGTGGGGGGAGTGAAGGAGCATTGGGTTGTGTGTGTGTGTGTGTGCGGCGGGGGTGTGTGTGTGCAGCGGGGGGGGAGTGAAGGAGCGTTGGTTTGTGTGTTTGTGTGCGGCGGGGGAGTGAAGGAGCGTGGGGTTGTGTGTGTGTGTGTGGCGGGGGAGTGGGCGGGGTGGGGCTTGGAGGCGGTGTGAGCAGGGTAAGATGAAGCAGGGGGAGGAGGGATGGTTTTGACAGGGCGGGAAGCGGCGCGGCAGGGCTTGGAGTGGGCGGGGCTTCGGCGGGGAAGAGGAAGGAGGATGGAGGCGTGGAGGATGGGGGCGTGGAGGATGGGGGTGTGGCTTGCGCGGAGGGAGCGTTGGCCGGCAGGCCGTGTGCGCTCGCCAGGGAACTTGCGGCTGGGTGCCATTGTGCGTGCTCAGTTGTTTTGTCATTTTGTGAGTATGTTGTTGTGTTGTTTTTTATTTTGATTTGATATGTTTGTACCTTGTGGGTTGTGGTATGTGCATGGGAATTTTGGTTAATTTTCGTTGGGGGAGTTTTGAGTTTTGCTGTCCCGTTCAATGGCCCTTACAGATTTATATATAGAGATTTACAGTATTTATATTCGGCCCTTCTCCTCACCCCGCAGGGGACTCAGGGCGGATTACAATGTACACATATATGGCAAACATTCAATGCCAAAGACACACAACACATCTAGACAGACAGTCAGAGGCTATTTAACTTTTCCGGCCACCAGGGGAGCTGTCGCTTTCATCGTCCATCGGCGACACTGAGGAAGTACTTCCGCATTCCCCGCATGCTTCCCCGCTGAAATGCTTTGCTGGAGTCTTCTTTATGGCCTCGTAAATTAGTTAAATTAGCCTCCCCACACATTTGAGATGTTTATTTATTTATTTATTATGCAAACATATATGCTGCCACTCCCTTGGGGCTCGGAGCGGCTTACAAGAACCGGCTAAAATCGAAAACAATTTAAAACAATTTAAAAACAATCAGAAATCAAAGGCCCGTCGAATAGATATGTCTTCCATGCCCTGCAGAAAGCTGATAAATCCCGCAAGGCACGGACTTCGGGTGGCAGAGTATTCCAGAGCGATGGTGCCACTGCTGTGAAGGCTCTGCGTCTGGTTGCTGTTAGACGCAAGGTCTTGACACTGGGGACTTCCAATAGATCTTGGTCCTCAGAACAGAGGGATCTCTCGGGGGTGAGGCAGTCCCTCAGGTACATTGGCCCCAGACCATGCGAGGCCTTCAAGGTGAGTCCCATCCCTTTGAAAGTGATCCGGGGCTCAATCGGTAAGATTGGGGTGATGTGGCATCTCATCGGAATTCCCGCAAGAAGCTGAGCAGCTGCGTTTTGTACCAACTTGAGCTTCCAGATCACCGACAGAGGAAGGCCAATGTAGAGGGCGTGACAGTAGTCCAGTCTTGAGATGACCGTAGCCTGGATCACCATAGCCAGGTCGTCCCTGGACAGGGAGGGGGGCAGCCGTCTAGCCTGCCGCAGGGGAAAGAAGGTGGTTCTGCTCACAGCGGAGAGAGACCTGGGCCTCCATCGTCAGCAGAGGGTCCAAAAGGACTCCCAGACTCTTGACCAACGAGGACGGGCGTAGCGCCTCGCCATCCAGGGTAGGCAGCTGGATGTCCCCATTGCCCGGTTGACCCAGCCATAGGATTTCCGTCTTTGCCGGACTCACCCTCAACCTGCTGGCACGCAGCCATCCAGGAACGGCCTCAATGAGGCACTGATGGAAACAATCGGGTACACAAAGGTAACACGCAGCTACAGTATAAACGAGAAGACAATGATGCTGGGGAAAGTGGAAGGCAAAAGGAAGAGGGGCCGACCAAGGATAAGGTGGATGGATGGCATCCTTGAAGTGACTGGGCTGACCTTGAAGGAGCTGGGGGTGATGACGGTCGACAGGGAGCTCTGGCGTGGGCTGGTACATGAGGTCACGAATAGTCGGAGACGACTGAACGAATGAACCACAACAACAGTATAAACAAAAACGGATAGCAAAAATAACTTCGTAGTCAAAAGGGTCCAGTCCAATGGTCAAATGCCGAGAGTTCAATAACAGAGTCCAGGGATCAAGAGTCTATACCATAGTCAAAAGCCAGTCCAAAGGTTCAAGGTTCCAGGGTTCCAAGATTACAGGAGACGGGTCAGGATACCGAAAAATCCAACAGACCTGGGGGGGAAAACTAGCAGCATCCACCACCAAAACAGATATTTTTCGCACAAAGATCAGTCCCAAGGTTTGCTCCTTAAATCCAGTAACACCCAGCTGCAGAGGCAGCCCTAGGTAATTTTCAACGGTAAGCAAAGAGTATTTTGGCGCCCCCCCCCACCCGAACCAATCATTGATATATGTTTTCTGTTCTTCGTGGGAGTTCTGTGTGCCATATTTGGTTCAATTCCATCATTGGTGGAGTTCAGAATGCTCTTTGATTGTAGGTGAACTATACATCCCAGTAACTACACTTGCCGCACTTGCTCCCTTGCCTGGCCTGCTTTGGGTCCAGAGGCGTGCCTGAAGACCCCGGCGTGTGCCCCAAAAGTCACCTTTTTCCTGACTTTCTCCTCAGCCATTGGGACCAAGAGAGAGAGAGAGAGAGAGAGAGAGAGAGAGGTGGAGATGCCCACTGTAGTGAAATCTACCTTTAAGACGACCAGGCCGAAGCCTGCATGACAGTAGCTGTCATCTTGGAAGGCAGGCAGAGACAGGAGGAGGAGTCAAGCCGACTCCTGATTGGTTGGAGCAATTAGGGGAGGAGTCGGTTGAGAGAGGGAAAAAGGCTGTCAGCTTTTGACAGAAGAGAGAGAAGTGTCTTGACATGAGACACAGGAGGATGAGATTTTAAGATAGGAAGCTACAGTAGGAATCTGACAAGGAAAGAAAGTTTTTAAAGTGAGCCTTAAGATTAGGGAATAAGCAGCAGACAAGGGCTAAGGTTACTGTATTGAGAGGATCAGTAACAGAAAGACTTGTCTGATTATACTGAGGAAAAGTATAAGAGAGCTTATTAGCCCTGTGGGAGAGACAGACAGGAGTCTGTTCTCAAGTGATACTGTGTCTAAAGATAGAGCAGTGTGTTTAAGGAATCTCACAGTTGATAAAAGCTTTACTGTCAGTGGAACTACTTGTTTAAGTAACTAAGTCTCTACAACTGAATTACGCTTCTGTACCGCTCATTATATGAGTAGATATTTGTTTAAAGATCAATTTATTTTATTTATTTATTTACTGCATTTGTTGACCGCCGTTCTCAGCCCTAGGGCGACTCATGGTGGTGTACAACATATAAAAACAGTTTACAATAAGGCAATAACACAACAAAATATCAACATAACTATCAATAATACAACAATAATACAATTACACTAAATCATCCGCGCCGTCTCATCTTAGAATCATAAACCAATCTCGTAATCCATATTCCGTTCCAGTCATCATTGCCAATTGTTGTAGCACTTAGTCAAACGCCTTCTCAAATAACCACGTCTTTAGTCTCTTGCGGAATGTCATAAGGGAGGGCGCCTGTCTGATGTCCACAGGGAGGGTGTTCCACAGCCGGGGGGCCACCACCGAGAAGGCCCTATCAACTAGTCCCCGCCAGGCGTGCCTGAGAGGCGGGCGGGATCGAGAGAAGGGCCTCCCTGGACGATCTCAAAGTCCTCGTGGGCTCATAGGCCGAGATGCGGTCAGACAGGTATTTTGGGCCGGAACCGTTTAGGGCTTTGTAGGCCAACACCAGCACCTTGAATTGGGCCCGGTAGCAAATCGGCAGCCAGTGGAGCTGGGACAACAAGGGCGTTGTGTGCTCCCTGCCTCCCGCTCCCGTTAGTAACATGGCTGCTGAGCGCTGGACTAGCTGGAGCTTCCGGACCGTCTTCAAGGGCAGCCCCATGTAGAGAGCGTTGCAGTAGTCCAGGCGGGATGTGACCAGAGCGTGTACTACCGTGGCCAAGTCAGACTTCCCAAGGTATGGGCGCAGCTGGCGCACAAGCCTAAGCTGTGCAAATGCTCCCCTGGTCACCGCTGAAACCTGGGGATCCAGGCTCAGCGATGAATCCAGGATCACACCCAAGCTACGAACCTGCGCCTTCAAGGGGAGTGCGACCCCATCCAGCACAGGCTGTAACCCTATACCCTGTTCGGCCTTGGGACTGACCAGGAGTACCTCTGTCTTGTCTGGATTTAATTTCAGTTTGTTCGCTCTCATCCAGACCGTTACAGCGGCCAGGCACCGGTTCAGGACCTCGACAGCCTCCTTAGTAGCAGGTGGGAAGGAGTGACAGAGTTGGACGTCATCTGCGTACAGATGACACCGCACCCCGAAACTCCGAATGATCTCACCCAGCGGCTTCATGTAGAGTCCAGTCATCCAGTGAAGAAGCAATAGAAGAACCAAGAGCTCAAACACACCTTACCTACAACACATTCACACCTTTTGGTTCCTCAGACCAATAATTCTGAGGTGGTGGCAGTCATACCTAACAAGAACATCTGTCATTGTTATATTCAACTTATGGTCAGCCTTAATTTCGTTATACTGGTGGCAGTGGTGGGATTCTTTGTTCCCCCCTGCCCAGATATCCCTTAATTTCGTTATACCCACCTTTCCTGAAGGTAGGTGCAAAAACAAAGGAGGGAGGGGAGGTGGGAGATACCTCCAGCCAGAGGGGCTCTCTCTCTCTCTCTCTCTCTCTCTCTCTTGGTCCCAATGGCTGAAGAGAAAGTCAGGAGAAGAGGCGACTTTTGGTGCGCACGCTGGGGTCTTCAGACACGCCTCCGGACCCGAAGCGGGCCAGGCACGGCGGCTCCGCCCCTTGGCCCACCCGTGGATTGGGGAGAGGAGAGGAGGCGGGTGGAGCGCCGGGGGATCGGGAAAGGGAGCTGGTCATGGGGAAGGGATCGAACACGGAGAACGATTGAGCGCCAGGTCTGCTCGCGCACTGGGTGGAGCAGGAACGAGAGGAGCTAGGCGAGGCTCGAGGGCCCGGCCCCTTCGGGAAGAGGATCGCCCGGCAGCGAAGCAAGAAAGCCGAGGCTCCCCCCAGACTGCTAGGGCTGTTGTGAGCTGAGGGGGCGCTCCTCAAGTGGCAGTCGAGGGGCATTTACAGAGGCGCCTCTTGCACCCCTGGCAAAAAAAAGTGTTCTGCGACTACTTACATCGCGTAATGGACGAGCCGCCACTGTATCCAGCTGCAACCCATCTCCTGCACACCTCCACCCCTAATTGCTTTCACTCATTACCAAACCCTCTAGAACTAATACATTAACCCTTCCATCACCAACCACCATTAACTGCAGACCATATGACACCCTTCAAGGATACCACCCACCCACCTTGCCCTTGGTTGCCCCTTTCCTTCCCCTTTCCTTCCACTTTCCCCAGCATCATTCCCTTCTCTAGGCTTTGCTGTCTCCTCATTATGTGGCCAAAGGACTTCATCTTGGCCTCTACTATCCTTCCCTCCAATGAGGGTCCGGCTTTCTTTCCTGAAGTATGGACTGGTTGGATCTTCTCTCAGAACTTTCCAAACTGCAGCAGGATGTAGAGTGAGTCATGGGGGTTCTGTGTGCCAAGTTTGGTCTTGATCAGTCATTGGATGAGGGTCACAGTGGTTTCAGTAATTGAGTGAAGGTACTGCAAGTCCCATCATCCATGGTCCACCCTCCTCCAAACTGCACTAGGATATAGAGTGGGTCATGGGGGCTCTGTATGCCAAGTTTGGTCTTGATCAGTCATTGGATGAGGGTGGCAGTGGTTTCAGTAAGTGAGTAAAGGTACTGCAAGTCCCATCATCCATGGTCCACCCTCCTCCAAACTGCATCAGGATGTAAAGTGGGTCATGGGGGATCTGTGTGCCAAGTTTGGTCATGATCACTCATTGGATGAGGGTCACAGTGGTTTCAGTAAGTGAGTGAAGGTACTGCAAGTCCCATCATCCATGGGCCACCCTCCTCCAAACTGCAGCAGGATGTAGAGTGGGTCATGGGGGCTCTTTGTGCCAAGTTTGGTCTTGATCAGTCATTGGATGAGGGTCGCAGTGGTTTCAGTAATTGAGTGAAGGTACTGCAAGTCCCATCATCCATGGTCCACCCTCCTCCAAACTGCAGCAGGATGTAGAGTGGCACATGGGGGCTCTGTGTGCCAAGTTTGGTCATGATCAGTCATTGGATGAGGGTCGCAGTGGTTTCAGTAAGTGAGTGAAGGTACTGCAAGTCCTATCATCCATGGTCCACCCTCCTCCAAACTGCATCAGGATGTAGAGTGGGTCATGGGGGCTCTGTGTGCCAAGTTTGGTCTTGATCAGTCATTGGATGAGGGTCGCAGTGGTTTCAGTAAGTGAGTGAAGGTACTGCAAGTCCCATCATCCATGGTCCATCCCCCTTAGAACTGAATCAGGATGTAGTGCAAGTCCCATCATCCATGGGATTTGCCTCCTCCAAACTGCATCTGGATGTAGAGTCGGTCACGTGGGCTCTGTGTGCCAAGTTTGGTCTTGATCAGTCATTGGATGAGGGTCACAGTGGTTTCAGTAAGTGAGTTCAAATACTGCAAGTCCCATCATCTATGGTCCATCCCCCTTAGAACTGCATCAGGATGTAGAGTGGGCCATGAGTACTCTGTGTGCCAAGTTTGGACCTGGTCTGTGATTTGTAGGGGCCTCAATATTCTGTGGGAAGTGAATCGGGTGAAGGTACTGCAAATCCCAGCATTCGTGGCCCATCCTGCCCTAAACCGCACCAGGTTGTAAAGTGGGCCATTTGACCTCTGTGTGCCAAGTTTGGTCCTGATTTGTCCTTGGTGTGGGCCACAGTGCTCTAAGGAAGTGAGTTCAAGTACTGCAAATCCCATCATCCATGGTCCATCCTCCCTCAAACTGCACCAGAATGTAGAGTGGGTCCTGGGGGTGGGGTCTGTGTGCCAGGTTTGGTCTTGTTCTGTCATTGTTGGGGGCCACGAGGTGTTTTGGACTTCAACTCCCACCATTCCTGAGAGCTTCAGACACCTTTCCTATTCCCTTTGCTGTCTTGGAATGTTGAGGGTGGCCAATCAGAGACCATATGCAAATTGTACCACAGTGGCAGCCAATCAGAACGCTGCCACATACACATCCCATCCTCCCTCCACATACAAACATTGACTTTTATTATATACATAGATAGAGAGATTTACATTTAATATATATAATTATGATATAGGTAATTAATAATTAATAATGTTAATGAATAGTTGGAGATTAATAATGAATAATTGGTAATTATATACATAGATAAATAGATATTACATTTAATATATAATATTAAATTAAATTAAATTATAATATTATAATATAGGTAATTAATAATTAATATATTTAATTAATAATTACCAATTATTAATAATTATTAATAACTACCAATGATCAATTATTAATTATCAATAACAAAATATATTAATTACCAATTATTCATTATTAATCTCCATTTAATAATTGGGGATTAATAATGAATAATTGGTAATTATATACATAGATAAATAGATATTACATTTAATATAAAATATTAAATTAAATTAAATTAAATTATAATATAAAATTATAATATAGGTAATTAATAATTAATATATTTAATTAATAATTACAAATTATTAATAATTATTAATAACTATCAATTATCAATTATTAATTATCAATAACAAAACATATTAATTAACAATTATTCAATATTAATCTCCAATTAATAATTGGAGATTAATAATGAATAATTGGTAATTATATACATAAATAAATAGATATTACATTTAATATAAAATATTAAATTAAATTAAATTAAATTATAATATAAAATTATAATATAGGTAATTGATAATTAATAATGTTAAATAATAATTGAAGATTAATAATGAAGAATTGGTAATTAATATATTTTGTTATTGATAATTAATAATTGATAATTGTTATTGATATTTAATAGTTATATTTGATGCAGTTCTAAGGGGGATGGACCAGGGATGATGGGACTTGCAGTACCTTTACTCACTTACTGAAACCACTGCGACCCTCATCCAATATTGATATTTGATATTTATTTCATTGTTATTAATTGTTATTGATAATTAATAATTGATAAATATTAATAATTACCATTATTAATTGGAGATTAATAATGAATAATTATTAACGACTAATCACCAGTTATTAAATATTGATCATCAATTATTAACTATTATAATCATTATAAATTATTGATTATAAATTATTGATTATTAATAATGAATAAATGGTAATTAATATTTTGTTATTGATTATTAATAACAAAATATCATATAATCATTATAAATTATTGATTATAAACTAATTGCCAGTTATTAATTATTGATCACCAATTATTATAATCATTATAAATTATTGATTATAAATTAGTGATTATTAATAATGAATAAATGGTAATTAATATTTTGTTATCATTTTGTTATTAATGATCAATAACAAAATATTAATTACCAAGTATTCATTATTAATAATCACTCATTGATCATCAATAATTTATAATGATTACTATAGTTAATAATTGGCGATCAATAATTAATAACTGGCAATTAGTCATTAATAATTGGTGATTGATAATTAACAGTCAGTTATTATTAGTTAATAATTGCAAATTGATAATTAATAATTAGGAAATAGGAATGACATCTCCATCCCATCATCTTGATTTAAGGCCAGCAAACCAATGCCTTAAATCAAGGCACAGCTTCCTAAGATGTGCAGAGATACTGGCAGGAAAACCCCAGCAAGCAAGAGTCCAAAAGTGACAGGGTAAATCTCGAAATCAAGACACAGCTTCCTAAGATCTGCAGAGACACTGGCAGGAAAACCCCAGCAAGCAAGAGTCCAAAAGGGGCAGGCTAAAACTCAAAATCAAGACACAGCTTCCTAAGATCGACAGAGATACTGACAGGAAAATCCCAGCAAGCAAGAGTCCAAAAATGGCAGGCTAAAACTCAAAATCAAGGCACAGCTTCCTAAGATCTACAGAGATACTGACAGGAAAACTCCAGCAAGCAAGAGTCCAAAAGTGGCAGGCTAAAACTCGAAATCAAGACACAGCTTCCTAAGATCTACAGAGATACTGGCAGGAAAACCCCAGCAAGCAAGAGTCCAAAAGAGGCAGGCTAAAACTCAAAATCAAGAGTTTCCTAAGATCTGCAGAGATACTTGCAGGAAAACCCCAGCAAGCGAGAGTCCAAAAGTGGCAGGCTAAAAACTCGAAATGAAGACAAGAAAAATCAAGAAACCGTATGCGCACACCCAACTTAGGGCGTCATGTCGAGTCCTGTACCTGTTGGCTCCCGCATCCAGATCCACCGACACAAAGCAGGGGTGCCTCTGGGTGTCCTTTGAAGATCCAAATTAATACCTAGCACTTTCCAGCTTGGATTGGCTCAGCAGCTCATGCCATGTTCGCTCATGCACCTTTCAGGAGGCGTGTGCTACGGAAAACGCTTCTTGGGAGTTCTAGTTCGGCAGGGACTCTTAGGAGTTCTAGTCTGGCAGGAATTCTTGAGAGTCCTAGTTTGGCAGGGACCTTTGAGAGTTCTAGTCTGGAGGGTACTCTTGGGAGTTGCAGTCTGGCAAGGACCCTTGAGAGTTCTACTTTGGCAGGGACCCTTGGGAGTTCTAGTCTGGAAGAAACTCTTGGGAGTTCTAGTTCACCAGGGACTCTTGGGAGTTCTAGTCCAGCGGGAACTCTTTGGAGTTGCAGTCTGGCAAGTACTCTTGGGAGTTCTAGTCCAGCAGGGACTCTTGGGAGTCCTAGCTCAGTGGGAATCCTTGGGAGTTCTAGTTTGCCAGGGCACCTTAGGAGTTCTAGTTTGGTGGATCACCTTGGGAATTCTAGTTTGGTAGGGACTCTTGGGAGTTCTAGCCCAGCAGGGACCCTTGGGAGTTATAGTCTGGCATGGACTCTTGGGAGTTGTAGTTCAGCAGGGACTCTTGGGAGTTGTAGTTTGGCGGGGACTCTTTGGAGTTCTAGCTTGACGGGGACCCTTGGGAGTTCTAGTCTGGCGTGGACCCTTGGGAGTGCTAGTCCAGCAGGAACTCTAGGGAGTTGTAATTCGGCGGGGACTCTTGGGAGTTGCAGTTTGGCAGGGACTCTTTGGAGTTCTTTTTTTTTTTTTTGTTTTTTTTTTTTTTTTTTGGAGTTCTATTCCAGTCCACTAGGGACTCTTGGGAGTTCTAGTCTGGTGGGAACTCTTGGGTGTTGTAGTTCGGCAGGGACTCTTGTGAGTCCTAGCTCGGTGGGGATCTTTGGGAGTTCTAGTTTGGTTGGGCACCTTAGTTGTTCTAGTTTGCTGAGTACCCTTGGGAGTTCTAGTTTGGCAGGGACTCTTGGGTGTTCTAGTTTGGAGGGGGCCCTTGGGAGTTCTAGTCTGGTGGGGATTCTTGGGAGATTCTTAGTTCGGCGGGGGCACTTTGGAGTTCTATTTTGTTGAGAAACCTTGGGAATTCTAGTTTGGTGGGACTCTTGCATGTTCTAAACCAGCTGGGACTCTTGGTAGTTCAGTGGGGATCCTTGGGAATTGTAGTCTGACAGGGACTCTTGGGTGTTCTAGTTCGGCAGGGACTCTTGGGAGTTCTAGTTCAGTGGGGATCACTTGGGAGTTGTAGTCTGAAGGAACTCTTGGGTGTTCTAGTTCAACAGGTACTCTTGGGAGTTCTAGTTCAGTGGGGATCCCTTGGGAGTTGTAGTCTGAAGGAACTCTTGGGTGTTCTAGTTCAGCAGGGACTCTTGGGTGTTCTAGTTCAGTGGGGATCACTTGGGAGTTGTAGTCTGAAGGAACTCTTGGGTGTTCTAGTTCAGCAGGGACTCTTGGGTGTTCTAGTTCAGTGGGGATCCCTTGGGAGTTGTAGTCTGAAGGAACTCTTGGGTGTTCTAGTTCAGCAGGGACTCTTGGGAGTTCTAGTTCAGTGGGGATCACTTGGGAGTTGTAGTCTGACAGGGACTCTTGGGTGTTCTAGTTCAGCAAGGACTCTTGGGAGTTCTAGTTCAGTGGGGATCCTTGGGAGTTGTAGTCTGACAGGGACTCTTGGGTATTCTAGTTCAGCAAGGACTCTTGGGAGTTCTAGTTCAGTGGGGATCACTTGGGAGTTGTAGTCTGACAGGGACTCTTGGGATTTCTAGTTCAGCAAGGACTCTTGGGAGTTCCAGTTCAGTGGGGATCACTTGGGAGTTGTAGTCTGACAGGGACTCTTGGGTGTTCTAGTTCAGCAAGGACTCTTGGGAGTTCCAGTTCAGTGGGGATCACTTGGGAGTTGTAGTCTGACAGGGACTCTTGGGAGTCCTAGTTCAGTGGGAATCCTTGGGAGTTATAGCCTGACAGGGACTCTTGGGTGTTCTAGTTCAGCAGGGACTCTTGGGAGTTCCAGTTCAGTGGGGATCCTTGGGAGTTGTAGTCTGAAGGGACTCTTGGATGTTCTAGTTCAGCAGGGACTCTTGGGAGTTCTAGTTCAGTGGGGATCACTTGGGAGTTGTAGTCTGACAGGGACTCTTGGGAGTTCTAGTTCAGTGGGGATCCTTGGGAGTTGTAGCCTGACAGGGACTCTTGGGTGTTCTAGTTCAGTGGGGATCCTTGGGAGTTGTAGTCTGAAGGAACTCTTGGGTGTTCTAGTCCAGCAGGGACTCTTGGGAGTTCCAGTTCAGTGGGGATCACTTGGGAGTTGTAGTCTGACAGGGACTCTTGGGAGTTCTAGTTCAGTGGGGATCCTTGGGAGTTGTAGTCTGAAGGGACTCTTGGATGTTCTAGTTCAGCAGGGACTCTTGGGAGTTCCAGTTCAGTGGGGATCACTTGGGAGTTGTAGTCTGAAGGAACTCTTGGGTGTTCTAGTTCAGCAGGGACTCTTGGGTGTTCTAGTTCAGTGGGGATCCTTGGGAGTTGTAGTCTGAAGGAACTCTTGGATGTTCTAGTTCAGCAGGGACTCTTGGGAGTTCTAGTTCAGTGGGGATCACTTGGGAGTTGTAGTCTGAAGGAACTCTTGGGTGTTCTAGTTCAGCAGGGACTCTTGGGTGTTCTAGTTCAGTGGGGATCCTTGGGAGTTGTAGTCTGAAGAAACTCTTGGGTGTTCTAGTTCAGCAGGGACTCTTGGGAGTTCTAGTTCAGTGGGGATCACTTGGGAGTTGTAGTCTGACAAGGACTCTTGGGAGTTCTAGTTCAGTGGGGATCCTTGGGAGTTGTAGTCTGACAGGAACTCTTGGGTGTTCTAGTTCAGCAGGGACTCTTGGGAGTTCCAGTTCAGTGGGGATCACTTGGGAGTTGTAGTCTGACAGGGACTCTTGGGAGTTCTAGTTCAGTGGGGATCCTTGGGAGTTCTAGTTCAGTGGGGATCACTTGGGAGTTGTAGTCTGAAGGAACTCTTGGATGTTCTAGTTCAGCAGGGACTCTTGGGAGTTCCAGTTCAGTGGGGATCACTTGGGAGTTGTACTCTGACAGGGACTCTTGGGTGTTCTAGTTCAGCGGGGACTCTTGGGAGTTCTAGTTCAGTGGGGATCACTTGGGAGTTGTAGTCTGAAGGAACTCTTGGGTGTTCTAGTTCAGCAGGGACTCTTGGGAGTTCTAGTTCAGTGGGGATCCCTTGGGAGTTGTAGTCTGAAGGAACTCTTGGGTGTTCTAGTTCAGCAGGGACTCTTGGGAGTTCCAGTTCAGTGGGGATCACTTGGGAGTTGTAGTCTGACAGGAACTCTTGGGAGGTCTAGTTCGGTGGGGAACCTTTTGAGTGAGGGAAGACTGCATTGTTTATTATTATTATTATTATTATTATTATTATTATTGTCATTCAAAAGACTTGGTTCCTCCTCCGATTGGCTCAGAAAAAGCCAAGACGGGATCTGGTCTTCTTCTGGGACTTCTCCAAGAATTTTCCAAGATGGTTCCGAAAGGACTTCTGCTCGGGAGAAGTTTCCGAAACGAATTTCGAGGAGACTCCTTTAGGATCCACGACCAGAAGTGGCCAAACCAGTTCCAGAAATGTGTGCTCGCATGGGAGGAGATTGTGGAGACGTCCTCCTCGCAGGTGTTGCTAAACCAGATTACGTAGTCACCTGGGTAGGAAGCAGGAAGCCGAAACCCAACTTGTCATGGCCAACAGATGATGATGGTGGTTGGTAGTGGAATGCCTAGCAGTTGGTACACAGAAGGCTTGGCAGGATCATGGTGATGCTACAGAAGGTATGGAAGAGGTTAGTCTTCCTCCTAGTTCTGAAGGGCAGAGTAATCAGTGAGTAAGAACATGCAGGAGGGAGTGAGTAAGGGTGGAGGGCCTGCTGCTGTAGTCTACTCTTTGGGAGAAAAGTATTTGCTGAATTTAGTTGTGAATGCTGGTGGTGTTTCCATTCCAGACCTGGGTGTGTGTCTTGGTTGACCTCTGCCTGCATACCGGCAGAGATCTTAGTATACAACTCTTGTAAATTGTGTACCTTATGGAATATTGAACCAAGAAGAGTACCGGCAGAGCTCTTGGTTCCTGACACAACCCGGTCGCAATGAGGTTCCTCTCCATATGTAGTGTGCTTCTTGTAAGTTAGACTTGGTTAACCTCTGCCTGAGTACCGGCAGAGCCCTTGGATCCTGACACAACCTGGTTGCAATGAGGTTCCTCTCCATTTGTAGTGTCCTTCTTGTTAGTTAGACTTGGTTAACCTCTGCTTGAGTACCGGCAGAGTCCTTGGATCCTGACACAATCTGGTCGCAATGGGGTGCCTCTCCATTTGTAGTGTCCTTCTTGTCAGTTAGACTTGGTTAACCTCTGCCTGAGTACAGGCAGAGCCCTTGGATCCTGACACAACCCGGTCGCAATGGGGTTCCTCTCCATTTGTAGTGTGCTTCTTGTTAGTTAGACTTGGTTAACTGCCTGAGTACCAGCAGAGTCCTTGGATCCTGACACAATCCGGTCACAATGGGATTCCTCTCCATTTGTAGTATGCTTCTTGTTAGTTAGACTTGGTTAACCTCTGCCTGAGTACCGGCAGAGCCCTTGAATCCTGACACAACACGGTCGCAATGGGGTTACTCTCCATTTGTAATGTGCTCCTTGTTAGTTAGATGTTGCTTTGGATGCTGTGGCAATGAGCTACCTTTATGTTTAGACCTTGAGTAGTGCTGCTGGGTGTGTGTCTTGGTTGACCTCTGCCTGAGTACCGGCAGAGCCCTTGGATCCTGACACGACACGGTCGCAATGGGGTTCCTCTCCATTTGTAGTGTGCTCCTTGTTAGTTGGACTTTGTTTTGTATGCTGCGGCAATGCGCTACCTTTATGTTTAGACCTTGAGTAGTGCTGCTTTAAGTAAATAGTTGACACAAGCTGGGTGTGTGTCTTGGTTGACCTCTGCCTGCATACTGGCAGAGCCCTTGCATCCTGACATAACACAATCGCAATGGGGTTCCTCTCCGTTTGTAGTGTGCTCCTTGTTAGTTAGTCTTTGCTTTGGATGCTGCGGCAATGAGCTACATTTATGTTTAGACCTTGAGTACTGCTGCTGGGTGTGTGTCTTGGTTAACCTCTGCCTGAGTACCGGCAGAGCCCTTGGATCCTGACACAACCTGGCCATAATGGGGCTTCTCTCCATTTGTAGTGTGCTCCTTGTTAGTTAGACTTTGATTTGGATGCTGCGGCAATGAGCTAGCTTTATGTTTTGACCTTGAGTAGTGCTGCTTTACGTAAATAGGTGACACAAGCTGGGTGTGTGTCCTGGTTGACCTCTGCCTGTGTACCGGCAGAGCCCTTGGATCCTGACACAGCCCGTTCGCAATGGGGTTCCTCTCCTTGTTAGTTGGACTTCGCTTTGTATGCTGAGGCAATGAGCTACCTTTACGTTTAGACCTTGAGTGTTGCTGCTTTAAGTAAATAGTTGACACAAGCCGGGTGTGTGTCTTGGTTGACCTCTGCCTGCATACCGGCAGAGCCCTTGGATCTTGCCACAGCCTGTTTGCAATGGGGTTCCTCTCCTTGTTAGTTGGACTTTGCTTTGGATGCTGCGGCGATGAGCTACCTTTACGTTTAGACCTTGAGTAGTGCTGCTTTAAGTAAATACTTGACACAAGCTGGGTGTGTGTCTTGGTTGACCTCTGCCTGTGTACCGGCAGAGCCCTTGGATCCTGACACAGCCCGTTCGCAATGGGGTTCCTCTCCTTGTTAGTTGGACTTTGCTTTGGATGCTGCAACAATGAGCTACCTTTACGTTTACGTAAATAGTTGACACAAGCTGGGTGTGTGTCTTGGTTGACCTCTGCCTACATACCGGCAGAGTCCTTGGATCCTAACAGCCCGTTCGCAATGGGGTTCCTCTCCTTGTTAGTTGGACTTTGCTTTGGATGCTGCGGCAATGAGCTACCTTTACATTTAGACCTTGAGTAGTGCTGCTTTAAGCAAATAGTTGACACAAGCCGGGTATGTGTCTTGATTGACCTCTGCCTGTGTAGTGGCAGAGCCCTTGGATCCTGACACAGCCCATTCGCAATGGGGTTCCTCTCCTTGTTAGTTGGACTTTGCTTTGGATGCTGCGGCAATGAGCTACCTTTACATTTAGACCTTGAGTAGTGCTGCTTTAAGTAAATACTTGCCACAAGCAGGGTGTGTGTCTTGGTTGACCTCTGCCTGCATACCGGCAGAGCCCTTGGATCCTGACACAGCCCGTTCGCAATGGAGTTCCTCTCCTTGTTAGTTGGACTTTGCTTTGGATGCTGCGGCAATGAGCTACCTTTACGTTTACACCTTGAGTAGTGCTGCTTTAAGCAAATAGTTGACACAAGCCGGGTGTGTGTCTTGGTTGACCTCTGCCTGCATACCGGCAGAGCCCTTGGATCCTGACACAGCCCGTTCGCAATGGGGTTCCTCTCCTTGTTAGTTGGCCTTTGCTTTGGATGCTGTGGCAATGAGCTAGCTTTACGTTTAGACCTTGAGTAGTGCTCTAAGTAAATAGTTGACACAAGCTGGGTGTGTGTCTTGGTTAACCTCTGCCTGCATACCGGCAGAGCCCTTGGATCCTGACACTACTCATCCGGAATGGGGTTCCTCTCCTTGTTAGTTGCACTTTGCTTTGGATGCTGCGGCAATGAGTTACCTTTATGTTTAGACCTCGAGTAGTGCTGCTTTAAGCAAATAGTTGACACAAGCCGGGTGTGTGTCTTGGTTGACCTCTGCCTGCATACCGGCAGAGCTCTTGGATCCTGACACAACTCAGCCAGAATGGGGTTCCTCACTGCGTTGCTGATTCTGGTGTTGGCGGCCATCCTCGCCGGGGCGATTCTTCTAGTTGTGGGAAGCATCTACTTCGACGCCTGCAATTCGGACATCCCGCCCGGGTTGGAACAGCCGGTCAAGCTGCGGATCATCCACGCCGTTTGGGTCGGGACGTCGGTCCTGGTGAGTTGATACAACTGAATGTATTGTCGAAGGCGTTCTTCCGCTCCTCCTTCTTTTCCCTCCTCCTCCTTCCCCTTCTTCTTCCTCTCCCTCCTCCTTCTTCTCCCACTCCTCCTCATCTTTCTTCTTCTCTTTCTCTCCTTCCTTCTTCTCCCCTCCTCCTCCTTCTCCTCTTTCCTTTCTTCTTCCCCACTCCTCCTCCTTCTCCTTCCCCCTCCTCCACTCTTTCTTCTTCTTCCTCTCCCATTCCTCTCCTCCTTTCCCTTCTTCTTCCTCTTCCCCTCCTCCTTCCTCTCCTCATTTCCCTTAGTCTTCTTCCTCTCTCCTTCTCCTTTTTCTTTTTCCTCTTCTTCTTCCTTCTTCCCCTCCCCCTCCTCTTTCTTCTTCTCCTTCTTTCCCTCCTTCTTCTCCCTTCCTTCTCCTTCCTCTTCTCCTCCTCCTCCTTCTCCTTCTTCCTCTCCCTCCTCCTCCTTTTTCTCCCCCTCCTCCTGTTTCTTCTTCTCCTTCTCTCCTTCCTTTTTCTTCCCTCCTCCTCCTTCTCTTCTTTTCCTTTCTTCTCTCCTTCTCCTTCTCCTACTTCTTCTTCTTCCCCCTCCTCCACTCCTTCTTCCTCTTCCTCTCCCCTTCCTCTCCTCCTCCTTCCTCTCCTCCTTTCCCATCTTCATCTTCCTCTCTCTTTCTCCTTCTTTTTCCTCTCCTTCTTCTCCTTCTTCTCCTCCTCCTTCTCCCCTCCTCCTTCTCCACTCCTCCTTCTCCCCTCCTTCTCCTTCTTCTTCCTCTCCCCTTCCTCTCCTCCTCCTTCCTCTCCTCCTTTCCCTTCTTCTTCTTCCTCTCTTCTTCTCCTTCTTCTTTTTCCTCTCTTTCTTCTCGTTCTTCCCCTCCCTCTCTTTCTTCTTCTCCTTCTCTCCCTCCTTCTTCTCCCTTCCTTCTCCTTCCTCTCCTCCTCCTTTCCCTCCTTCTTCTTCTCTCCTTCTGATTCTTCTTCTTCCTCTCCCTCCTCCTCCTTTTTCTCCCCCTCCGCTTTCTCCTTCTCCTTCTCTCTTTCCTCTCCCCCCTCCTCCTCTTTTCCTTTCTTCTTCACTTCTCCTCCTCCTCCTCCTTTCCCCCTCTTCCACTCCTTCTTCTCCTTCCTCTCCTTCTCCTCCCTCTCCTCCTTTCTTATTCTTCTTCCTCTCTCCTCCTTCTTCTTTTTCCTCTCCTTCTTCTCCTTCTTCCCCTCCCCCTCCTCTTTCTTCTTTTCCTTTTCTCCCTCCTTCTTCTCCCTTCCTTCTCCTTCCTCTCCTCCTCCTCCTTCTTCTTCTCTCCTTCTCCCCTCCTCCTTCTCCACTCCTTCTCCTTCTTCTTCTTCCTCTCCCTCCTCCTCCTTTTTCTCCCCTCCTCTTTCTCCTTCTCCTTCTCCTTCTCTCCTTCCTTCTCCCCTCCTCCTCCTCCTCTTTTCCTTTCTTCTTCCCTCCTCCTCCTCCTCCTTCTTCTCCTTCTCCCCTCCTCTTTCTCCACTCCTTCTCCTTCTTCCTCTCCCTCCTCCTCCTTTTTCTCCCCTTCTCTTTCTCCTTCTCCTTCTCTCCTTCCTTCTCCCCTCCTCCTCCTCCTCCTCCTCTTTTCCTTTCTTCTTCTCTCCTCCTCCTCCTCCTCCTTCCCCTTCCGCCTCTCCTCCACTCCTTCTTCCTCTCCCCTTCCTCTCCTCCTCCTCCTTCTTTCTTTCCTCCTTTCCCTTCTCCTTCTTTCTCTCTCCTCCTTCCTCTCCCTCCTCCTTCTCCCCTTCTTCTCCATCCTCTCCTGCTGAATTTGCTGACCGAAAGGTTGCAGGTTTGAATCTGGGGAGCCACATGAGCTCCCGCTGTTAGCCCCAGCTTCTGCCAACCTAGCAGTTCAAAAACATGCAAATGTGAGTAGATCAATAGGCATGGACGCTCTGTCTTTCTCTCTCTAAGGGAAGGATTTTGGAGAACCTGCACATTTGCTCCCAGATCCGGTTTGTCCGGTTGGTGAGGAGTGGATGGAGGCGCCCGAGGGACCCTGCGCTCTTCCAGAAGGACGTCAAGTTCAAGCACGTCCCCGCCCGGATTTACCAGCCCAAAGCACCCTCCGCTCGCCCGAGGAAGGGAATCCTTTACTTCCACGGTGGAGGATTCATATTCGGAAGCATTCGTGAGTTTGCCTCGTACTTTGATACCGTTACGCTTTGTTCTGTTTTAAATGTTTGCATACTGGTATATTGTAAATGGAGCGGTCATGCTTTTAACGTGAGACGCTTTCAAATATCATCACAATTAATATAATAATAATTATGAATCAATAAGGAATTACCAAACATCATAACAATTAATATAATAATAATTCGTAATGATCGTGGCTGAGTATAATCTGTCCCTTGTCCTGATGGGATCGTGATGGCTTTCAAAATAATGATCAATGATCAATAATCAATTATCAGTGATCAGTGATAAATGATCAATGATCTGTGTGATCAATGCTCATTGATCAATGATCAGTGAGCA